>NC_142441.1:145684848-145987878 GCF_059453495.1 Arachis ipaensis | reverse complement strand
TTAGGAGCTAGTTATTCTGTATCCTTGACTCTTTATTCTCTCTTTTGTCTATTTATACCTAGAGTAAAGTATCGTTTTTGTCCCCAACGTTTGGGGTAAGTCTCAAAGTTGTCCCTAACGTTTCAATCGTTCTATTTAAATCCCTAACGTTTCAAAATTGACTCAATGTTGTCCTGCCATTAGGGATCCGTTAACAGAATTGACGGCGGGACAAAATTGAGACGATTTTGAAATGTTAGGGACTTAAATCGGACGAAAACGTTAGGGACAAAAACGATACATAAAAATAAATTTTAATTTAATTTTATCTTTCAATAATATTATTTTTTACTGTACGTAGTATTCAATTATTTTTTAATTACATCTAAATAAATTATACTTAATCACATTACTTTTATTTTAAATAAATTTATTTTTTATAATTTTAAAGAATTTTGATATATTAGAGACAAAACGTATAATTTATATTTTATTGTATATATATTATTTTTTTCTGCAAGTTTATATACTAGTCATTTTACAAATATTTTATGATAACTAAAAATTTTTAAGAGTAAAATAAAAAAAATAATTTATTTAAATGAAAGTAATATGATTAAGTGTAATTTACTTAGATGTGATTAAAAAATAATCGAATACTATGTATAGTAAAAAATTGATATTATTGAAGGATAAAATTAAATTTTATTTCTATGTATCATTTTTGTCCCCAACGTTTTTGTCCTATTTAAGTCTCTAACGTTTCAAAATAGTCTCAATTTTGTCCCGACGTCAATTCTGTTAACGGATCCCTAACGGCAGGACAACATTGAGTCAGTTTTAAAACGTTATGGACTTAAATAGAACGATTGAAATGTTAGGGACAACTTTGAGACTTACCCCAAATGTTGGGGACAAAAACGATGCTTTACTCTTATACCTATGATCTTCAGGTTTCTTGGCACGCAAGAAATCTCGTTTCCGGAGCGTTGTGCTTTTTATTTTGCGATTTTGTTTTACCTTTTTTTCAAGACTCCTAGTTTATTATATTCTTTCTGCTATTATATGTATGTATTTTATTTTAGAGATCGTAGCGCCTCGCCACCTCTATTTTACATCCTAAGTGTAAAATTCTGTGTGGTATGGTGTTATACCCCACTTGTATTGTATATTTTAATTAAAATATACAATATAAGGAGGCTTATTATCAATACAAGGGAGGCGTATTGTCTTACTCCCATAATTTTAAAAAATATCATAAAATCCAAGGATTGAGTATTAAACCAAAATTTTTTTAATATACAAAAAAAATTAGTCATTTTCTATTTTTTAAAAATTATTTTATCACGCTTATTTATTACACAACTTTAAAACAAGTGCTTCTATAATAAGTTATAACTTTTTAAATACAAAATAATTTATTTATAATCTACTTTTAATATAAATTCTTATATTTTAAACTTTTTTTTAAAAGAATTTAATTAAATTGTTTATCCAAACTAATTCTAATTATGTAATATCTGTAAATAGTTTTTACTTTTTATTTTTGTTTTTTATTTTATTTTATTTTTTGCTTATACTAGGTAGTATGAATAATCAGATCCTCCACAAAGGAACTATTAAATCAAATATATCATGCATGTTGCACAACCTTTCATTCCAACTTTAGCGAATGTTAAGTCTATGCTGCTTGTTGGTGGGGTTGAAGTGAAATCAGACATGAAGAAGTTAGAGAAAGAAGGCGCTAACATACTAGTTGGCACACCTAGGCGGTTCTATCACATGAATCGGATGGAGTTCCGGAATTTCAAAAACTTTGAGGTACATATATTTTTCGGTTTTACAGTTAGTTTTCAAGGATGATTATTGCATGTTAATTCACAATTTTAGCAACAAACTCTTTTGTTTATATTTATAAAATTATCAAACATCTCTTACAACGAGCCCCTTAAAATTTACACTCTTCTATTTTTTAATGCATCATATAATATAACCTCTTAATTTATATTCTGCATATTAATATTTAGGTTAGAGAGACAACACGTAAATTTAGGACAAATATTTATTTGTAAACTGTAAATTCTACAAGATTAAGGAGTTTATGTACATTAAGGTAGTGCCGGAGCCACATGATAAGAAAAGGGGCCATGTCCCTCTAATTTTAATTTTTTATATATAAATTATATATAAATTTTATTTTTTTTAAAATTTTATTTTAGTATTATTTTATTGTATAAATACTTTTAATTTTATCTAATATTTTATCTAACTCATTAAGAATGTACGTGTGAAAAATAACTATTTTTGATGAGATGTTTGTTATAAATTTGTTATGTACTAAAATAAAAATACAAATATATGAATTTGTAATTCTAAAAAGAGAATAATTAACAAAATTACAGGAAATATATATTCACACTTCTATTTTGACAATATCATTTTTTTTATAAATTTATACAAACATATAATTTAAAAAATTATGTATAGAGAAATATTATAAAAGCTAGGTGACAATATTGTTACCCAAATTATTTAACGTGCAATAATCATATTGTCAATTTATATTCCAACAAAATATACTAAAATTTAGTTTTTCTAATCGTGAGTTATTTTTACATAATATTGAATATTAGAATATATTAGGATCAATTAGTTTTTATTAGAATTATTTAATATATTTAAATATTTATGATAAGATATTACGTTTTTATTATTTTAATTCTCTTAACATTTATAAATACTCTTTTATATTATATCATTCTACTTAACTTGAATACACATATTTTTTCTTTAGGGTTAAGTACGATTTTAGTTCTTAAGGTAGGGGTTAAAAATTTTTTTCGTCCCCAACCTTTTTTGCTTATAAAATCATCCCTAAAGTTTAATTTAGTTTTAAAAAATCGTCATTCGAACCAAAATAATTGTTCTGAAAATCGAATCGAATCGACCGATTCAACCAGATTAACCAAAAACCAATTACCAGATCGATCCGGCTAGACCTATAAATTGTTTGGTAAAAAATCGATCATAGAACTAGTCGAATCGGTGGTTAACCGATAAACCAATAGAATTGGCCGATTTTTTGAAGGATTTTCGGTTCGAAAAATTTTTTTTAA
Source organism: Arachis ipaensis (assembly GCF_059453495.1). Taxonomy (NCBI): domain Eukaryota; kingdom Viridiplantae; phylum Streptophyta; class Magnoliopsida; order Fabales; family Fabaceae; genus Arachis; species Arachis ipaensis. Next base: position 145,984,783 of record NC_142441.1, on the reverse strand, counting down.
ATGGCGCCGTTTTATCTTTAGAAAGAAACAAAAGAAAAAAAAAAAGAAAACCCTAAAATCCTAAATCCTCTTCGCGACTGACTACACTCACAGTCTCACACAGTCCTCTCTTCTCTTCTCTTCTCTGAACCAAACTTTGAAATTGAGAGAAGAACCCTAGTCCTCAATCACGCACCCACTAGAAAAAAAAGATAATATCAATCTTAAAATATTATTAAACTAATTTTTTTAAATAACAAAAAATAAAATAATATAACATATATAAATAATAATTATTAATTGAAATAAAACATAAAAATAACATATATATTATTTATTTATTATTTAATATGGATATACAAATCAAATATGTGGATATAGATCTGATATACATGATCTGATTCAATTAGATTATAGATTCTATTAAATTATGTTGTTGATCGGATTATATATGCAAATTACGGATCGAATATAGATAAATACTATAGATTTATGGATATGATTCAATCCATCAACACCTTACACCACATTTCTTTAATTGTCTTTCAACAAATGAGGGTTGTTGCTTTGTTTCACTCAGAAAGAAACAGCACCTCAGGAAAATGAGAAATTTGCATCCCTTTGATGATGTTGTGAACTATCAGGTTTCTCAAAACCCCGGTAGTTCCATGTGTACATCTTCATGACTGTTGGGGTGCCCATCTTGGGATGACACCCTGCTCCCCTTCAGCAAGATTTGTGTTCTGAAATTCTTTTACGGCCGAATCTAACAAATAGTCTCTCTCTTGCTTCCTCGTTTCTTGTTAGATGTTTTAGTTTTAACCTTTTTCTACTTCCTCCTTTCATATTATTGCTACCGCCCAATGTGAGTTCAACATTTGAGACAATTTGCATTCCTCCATGGTCTTGTTTCACTGCTGGAATTGGTTCGGGTAAGGCATAATTAGTGTAATATCGTGTATTGGTGGGAGGTAGGACGTGGTGGTTGTGTGAGGGGTCTGGTTCTGTATTTTGGTTTAAGTTTTGATGTTATTGCTTAGTATATTGAAATGTGTGGTGGTCAAGATGAGGTTCAATATGGACCAGGGTTAATTGGTTTTGGGGGTTTAGTGGGACTTTATTTGTCTCATTACCTGCAAGGTTTGAAAAACTTTTTAGGAGGTTTACAGATGTTGTTTTCATAGAAGGCTTGTGTTGAATTGATTCACGTTTGGTGTTCTTTTGGTTTGAGTTTTTTTTTGGTCTTTAAGTCTCCATCCTATTTAAGTGGCTCTCAACTCTGAGCTCCATGCCTCTTTTACCCCTTGATCTGTTGCAGCAGCTTCAATAAATTTAAAGCAATTTCTGCTTTCATGTCCTATGTATTCGCAATAGTAGCAGTAAAGTCCTATTTTCTCAGCTGGATTTTAAAGATGGATTTATAGGGACTAGAGATTTTGATTGATTGTCTAAGGTTTTGGTAATATCTAGGTTCACCCTTACTTTCATTATTCTATCTTCCTTCCCTTTCATACTAAAAGTGTTAGCATCAATAATCTCTCCTAGTCTTTCTCCGATTTTTCTTGCTGCATCCTTAGTCTTGCAATATTCTGATAGTCCTCACATTTGCACCCACATTGGAATCCGTGTGAAGTCTTCTTCTTCTATTTTGACAGTTGCACTCCATCGTTTTTCTTGAATCACAAACTGTTTAAAGAGTCAAGGGGATCCCTTTTCTATCTTTATGCCGTCAGATTCGCGTTCGAAAAAGAACTGAAATACATTGTCACCATGAGCTTTGACTCGAAAGCCATCGGGAGGGTTTCAGATTGCACTAAGTGCTGCCTCCATTATGCCCCCACTAAAGCCTCTATCCGCCATGAGTCTTCCTATTAGACTTCTTGAGCAATTTTCAATTCCTTCACGTACATCTTGCTCTTCCATGTATACTATCTCCTCTTCTCCTAATATGAATTTTGTGTTTGCCTTACTTCCTCTGGTGCCATTTATTGGTTAAATAAGATGTCTTTTTGTGATGAAGAACGAAGTGAAACTCTTCCACAATTTTCTTATTGTGATGCAGATTAATGGAATCCTCAATTGAAGAGAAAACAAATAGGATCTCTCCCGCAATCTTCAGTTGAGATGCAGTAGAATTATGCCTCACTAATAAACCAATGTGGCATAAAGGTGAACGTGTGTTCACAAATTAGGATTCTCCAAAGAATAGCCCTAGCACAGCACAACTAGCCCTAGCACAGCACAACTAATATACAGACAATTTTTAAGATATAATAAAATATAATTAATTTATATTTAAAGTGTAATTATTGTTCGAATTTTTTATTTTAATAAATAAAATAAATATGATAATTACGGAAATAAATATTTTAAAAAATAATTATTGAAATAAATTTTTCTCTCTTATTTTGTTTATAAGACATGTGAACGTGACAAGTGTATATCTCGTTTACAGATACGTGCAAGCCTATCTCGTTTACACTGTAAACGAGATATGACTGGGAGACGTCTTTAAATAGATGTTGTTCACCGTCTTTGATCGGGTCCTGTTTGAACTTTTCAACGACTTTCTCGTCTCTTTTATCCCTTTCTAACCATATTATCGATACATACGACGATAGCGCGCGCAATTGGTAACGATGGAGACATCAACAGGTTGAACGAGACTTCGCATTATATCGGGACAGCCGACTTTGAGGTTAGTTTTGTGTTGAATTTTGTGCAATCCTGTACAGACATTTTTGTATGTAGCCATGGTTAGGATAGTCGCGAATAGAAATAGGTTGCTTGTAGAAATTGAAACTCTATTTAATTGTGGAAGGTTATTACTACTACATAAATATTAGTTTAGAACTCTATTTTACCTATGGTAGGTTGTTACCACTTATTATAATATTTTAGTTAGGTTTTTTTTAGTACTAAATATATTAAAATCAACAGAATAATATTTGTTTAAAAACAAGTAATTAAAGATGTAAATATGTTCTTAATTAGAAATATCTTTAACTTAAAAAAATATTTATTTAACTTTAATATTTTTTATACTAAAAATATCATATTACAAAAGTTTTAAAAAACTTAAAAATAATATAAAAATTTAATAAAAAAATATAGAAACTTATTTAAAAGTTTTAAAATATGAGGACTGTTAAACATCGAAGACCCAATTAAAGTTTTAAAAATATTTCTTTATAATTCTAAATTTTTTTCTTTAGAGGTCTCGCCTTCTACTCCCCCGACGAGTGAGTCATACCCTTCTCCACCGGAAGCTATCGTTCTGTATCTGGTTGAGGCTGGATTTGGCGACACGGTGCCCCTCAGAGATTTCACATTTGACAAGTTTCTGATTATGGCACTCGTGGAGTGATGACATCCGGAGACCCACACGTTTCATCTCCTGTGGGGTGAGGTCACTATCACCCTGCAGGACGTGGCGTACCACCTAGGACTACGCGCACACGGGCTCCAATCGAGGGATGCCTCCGTGACTTCGGTAGGTGGTACTAGACGGAGACGTGGCAATTGGTGGAGCGGCTGCTGGGTGCTAGGCCTCCGGTGACTCTACAGCAGGCCGCACAAAGGAAGGAGTCGTTCACGCTAAAGCTTGTTTGGCTGTAGGACCAGGATGCTGACGGAGGGGTTGGACTATATCAACAGCAGTATGACCTTATAGATGAAACTGCTATCCAACTGCTAAACAACTATGCGCTCCACCAACCCTTTGGACCTCCCTAACGCAATAGAAAAGCATTGGTTTAGCCATATTTGAAAACTACTAAATATATTGCACAGAAGTACTCAAAAGCTCAATTAAATTTGAACTCATCAGTATCAGAGGTTCTATCGAAGGGCAATACAGAGACTCCATTGACACCTATTCGCAGCTTGACGGCATTGCACATGGTACTATAATCGGTCTAACTCGATCACTCGGTACTCAGCAGACCAGTGAATACTGTAGTTTTTCACACCCTGCAGTACTGCATATCGGCATTTGAACTGTGGCCGGTCCGAAATTCTACCCCACCGTTTAGGTTGTAATCCTCTTTCTCCATGTTGAAAAACAGAGTTCTCTCATAGTCTCATGCATGGCATCCAGATCCAGACTGTGATAGTGACTTGGTACTGCCAATAGCGTCGAAATTGGGTGGGGGTGGAGGTAAGACATGGCGCGCCACAATCTCAGCAGGCGTCTCCGGTACAAACTCTTCCTCCTCACCCCCTTCGGAAGAATCACTGTCGACACTATCCGCCACGTATTCTTCATCTGACTCTTCGTCACCCTCCTCCACCTCTTCCACTGCAATGGCGACATGAATGGGTGGTGGTGCGAGAGGTCAGTCGTCTTGTACATAGGTCGAGTGTACAGAACCACCACGACCAACATCTCCAACCTCGACAGAAAGATCCATCACTTGTTCCGCCATGATTCTCCCATGGATGTCGAACATAAGCCGCACATGCTCGTCCCCTAAAAGTCGAAATAGTCGAAACCGGAAAACTCCATTACCCATGGGTGCCAACAACCTATACCCCACCCTTCCGACCTCCCTCGTTTTTGTACCACCGAGGTTGCTCAATATCAAACTCTTCAACTCCGACAACGTACTTACACGCTGAGTCCGCAACAGTATCGAATTGTCACATTCAAATATTACTCCGTTGTCGCTATTTTTCATATGACAATTGGGGTAAATACACCCAACTATGTACACGTTGTTACTGACCATTGTTGCCTTATTTTTGTGAGAAAAATTGGACAGAAAAAGATATAAAATGTGTGTGAAGAATGCCAAGAGTTATCCATCTTTTTTATAGCTGCTGAAAATTTGTCTCCCCTATAAACGAGATATACACGTATCACGTTCACGTGTTTTATCTCGTTTATCGTGCAAAATTATCTCATTTACAGTGTAAACGAGATAAGAGAAAGGAATTTATTTCGGTAATTATTTTTTAAAATATTTATTTCAGTAATTACCATATTTATTTTATTTATTTAAATAAAAAATTCATTATTGTATTGCATCAAAGAGAAAAAATAATGAAATTGTATTTTAAACTTAATTATCTTATTTAAATTATGATTAAGGATTTAAATTAAGTGTAAAAAAATATAAAATATAAATATTTAACTTAATCACAATTTTTATAGTAGTTACATATTTAATTTAATCCTAAATAAAATAAAATCTAAATTAAAGAATTAACCTATTTTATTTTCTCAAGCATTACATCTTCTTATAACTTAATATAAAAAACAAAAAACAAAAGAACATTGATTTGATTGTTATATCAAAATAAAATCATTTAAAAAGTTTATACGATTTTTTTTATCAAAATAAAAATTTATATCAAATTAAAACCATTTATAAAAAAGGTCATTGTGCTACTTTCATAAATTTTTTTTTATATTTGATCACTCTATTTTTATTATTAAATTTGTATTTAATATTGTGTGTAGTATGAAATCTCAGTTTTAATTTTATTTTTTTTACATGAAATTTTGTTTTCTATTTTCACCCGCTACCATATTATACATAATAAAACACCAAACACTAACTATACAATAATTTTTTTGGCATTGTCATTATTTAAATATTTATTTTTTTGTGTAAAAAAATTATATTTTTTGAGTTATTTATCTATGTAGACAATCTCCTTATACATACACCGCTGCTATGTGCCATAGTTTATGCAAGACAATATTCCTTCATAAACTCCTATAGGCTTTTAGTCAGCAAAATTTTTTTGAGCACAAAATCTCACGTAAACTGTTATATCTTGTAGTGAATAACGTCTTACTAGAAACCACTAGTAATTTTTATAAATATGAAAAAGTTATAATTTTATCTATTATGTTAAAAAGTTGTAATCTAGTAAATTTAATTTTCAAACAATTTATATACTTAATTTGTCCTAAAATTAAGAATAATAACAAGTATAATAACCCGTGCCATGCACGTGATAAAATTAAAATTATAATTTTAAATTAATCTATTAAAATTAATTTAAATTGTAATAATTTAATTAATAAATAAATAATATGATGTGCATTGTTTATTTTTTTAATATGGTATTAAGTGTATGTATTAATTTGAATGTAGCTATTAAATGTATAAAAATTATGTTTGAATTATGAATTCTCTAAATAAAATTATCTTGTTTAAAATATTTAAATTATGATTTCAATAATAAATTATAATTATGATTTAAAAAAGTTTTTTGATATGATATTATATTTTTTTTTCCACTTCATTATTAATATACTAATATTGCAAGTCTAAATTACAGTATCTTACTAAATTTTGACTGAAAAAAACATATAATTACGTGTTTCTATTATTCAATTTATTTATTACACCATGTACTAATATTAATGGTATTTTTTAAAAAATATATTGATAAAAATAGATATAATATAATTATAAATTAAATATAACATAAATAAAAAAATATATAAATAAATACTAAATCAATATGCTTACCAATGCTTTTGTTAAATTTTGTAAATTAGAGAATAATTATGTATTCAGTTGTTTGGTGATCATATAGATAATCAAGTAATTATATTATAAATTGATCCCACAGCGGACATCTTATTTTTTTTTCTCATTTTTGAATGAAAGCGAGAATTAAAAGAAATAAGTAGTAATACATAAAAATAAAAGATTTTGCACTACAACACATAATTATTACCAAAAGATATTTTTCATATTAAAATATTAAAATTTTACATACCGCAAATCATGAAAATCAATCACAATGTATTAGTCATTTCTCTCTACTTTTGACCATGATATAAATTTTTCTTTTCCAGTCAAGAGTCTAATAACATCTAATTTAACAAAAAAATTGAATTAAAAGTACAAAATTAAGGACAAATAAGTGAATAATATAAGAAATTATAACTTTGTATGTGTATAAAATAAAGAGAATTTACTCATTTATTTTATGTTAAACGATAAAACTAATAGTAGTATATTAATAAAAGGATATACTTTTAAAAAAAGTCATAATACAATTTCAAATATTTTAATAAATATACTGTTAAAATTATTGTTATCAATAAAATGATGCTATTATACAATTTTTTGACGAAACTTAAAATTAAAAGGAAAAAAATTTTGTGTATGTGGGTTAATATAAATTAACTATGTACCAAATAAGTAGAATCGTTCATTTGTTTGTTTCAATATATCATCATGGGCAAGCGAATTAAAATGTATCATCCGAAATTTTACGATCGTCAGCCGTATGTACTATACATGACTAATTCTTAAAAGATATTTTGCACGTGTGTGCAGTCGGAAGATCGATATATTCCACTTGATTTCTCAATCTCAAAATTTGAGAAGAAATAGACATTTCTTTCTACCAATTCATTTTCAAACATTTTTATCAAATAATTCTTAATTGAACAATGAATTTTATCGTATTGGAAAACAATTTAAATATAAAAGTTATTAGCATCTACAAAGCTATTAAAAAGAATTGTCTTTGACATGTGGAATGGTGTACTTATAAAATTAACTTAAAATACGAACTACAAAGATTTATAAGAATTTAATTTTGATGCACTAACAGTGTAAAGTAGTTTTACGCGTGCATCCAATTACGTAATAACATATCACTAAAAATAACTATTTTTCACATTGACCGCGTGAATGGTCATCCAAAAAAACGGATATGATTGCACGACTATGTAAAACGCTTTACACTGTCAGTGCATCAAAATTAAACTCTATTTATAAACTGAATGCTTTAGCTCTTAGATTTAGACTCACGAATCGCAAAAAAAAAAAAAAAAAAAACTATATATAACCTTTAGTAGTACAAAAATAATTATAAAAATTAATTATTAATATCAATATCAATTTACCATCATTAACGTTAGTATCATATTTATGGCAATTAAAATTATATTTTTATGTTTATTTTTTTATTTTTAATTATTGATATCTTAATCCTTTTAAAAATATATTTTGCTTTTTTAAAATATAACATGTGTGCTGTTTAGACCTTTTCTATTATTATTATTATTATTATTATTATTATTATTATTATTATTATTATTATTATTATTATTATTATTATTATTATTATTATTATTATTATTATTATCAATATCAATTTATCACCATTAATGTATGTATTAATTTGTCACTAATTATGCTTGATTAAAAATAATAATAAAAAATAATAATTAAAAATATTAATGATTGATAATTAGTATTATACAATTAATATAATAATTAGTATCAATTTGTATTAACGTATGTATCAAGTTGCACAATGATTGAGAATTAGAATTATATAAATTAATATAATAATTATAATGATTAAAGATATGTAATGATTGACAATTAGCATAATAATATATTAAATATTAATTTTTATATAATTATAAAAAAAAGATATTTTCTTAAAATAGATTGAGAAGAGAGTAAATATAATTAAATATATTGAAAGTAATGCTTTTATTTTAAAGGAAAAAAATTCATGAGAAGTTGATATCTCACCTCCAATATTTTTAAAAATACACTAATATACCAATAATACTAATAGTTAAAAAATAATTGTGAAGACTTACTAATAATTAATATCTAAAATAAGTAAACTAAATAACAATAATTGAAAAGAAATATTTAACAAATGTGAGAAATAAAAATAAAAGAAATTGGTAAATAATAAATATAAATATATTAAAGAATGTATTAAATATTGATTTAATATAATTATAATAAAAATATTTTCCTAAGTTAATATAATTATGCATTATTCATTAAATACTAATTATAATATTATAATATAATTATAATAAAAAAAATTTTAAAATAATTTATTTAAAAAAATATAAATTGGTTATTAATAACTGGTGCTATTATCATATAATTATCATATCATAATAATAATATTATTATTATTATTATTATTATTATTATTATTATAACTGGGAAAAATATAAGGCGGCTAAGAAAGAGACAAAAGTGGCTGTAAGTGAAGCAAGAACAAGAGCATATGAGGGTCTCTACCAGTCTTTGGGCACGAAAGAAGGAGAAAAAGGTATATATAGAATCGCAAAGAGTCGGGAAAGAAGAACGAGAGATTTGGATCAGGTTAAGTGCATAAAGGATAAGGATGGAGAGGTGTTGGCTCAAGAGGAAAAGATTAATGAAAGGTGGAAGAGCTACTTCTACGAGTTATTTAATGAGGGACAGAAGACTCTTCCGAGCCTTGGTCGATTATGCACAAGGGAAGAAGATCAAAACTTTAACTACTATCGAAGGATTCGAGACTTCGAGGTAAAAGAGGCTCTAAAGCAGATGAAAAATGGCAGGGCAGTAGGACCTGATAATATCCCGATTGAGGTTTGGAAGGGTTTTGGAGAAAAATGCATCAACTGGTTAACCAAGCTTTTTAACGAGATTTTAAGGTCAAAGAAGATGCCTGATGAGTGGAGAAAGAGCACCTTGGTACCTATCTACAAGAATAAGGGGGATATACAAAGTTGCGGAAACTATAGAGGGATTAAGCTTATGAGTCATACTATGAAGTTATGGGAAAGGGTGATAGAACGGAGGTTGAGAAAAGAGACACAAGTAACAGAGAACCAATTTGGATTTATGCCAGGCAGATCTACCACTGAAGCGATATACCTATTAAGAAGGATGATGGAGAGGTATCGTAGTAATAAAAGGGATCTACACATGGTGTTTATTGATTTGGAAAAAGCGTATGATAGAGTACCAAGGGAGGTCTTATGGAAGGTTTTAGAAAAGAGGAGAGTAAGGATCGCATATATTCGGGCAATTAAAGACATGTATGATGGGGCCACAACTAGTGTGAAGACTCAAGGTGGTGTGACAGAGGAATTCCCTATTGGTATAGGATTACACCAGGGATCATCCTTAAGTCCATACCTTTTCACATTAGTCTTGGAAGTACTCACAGAGCACATCCAAGAGCCTGTGCCATGGTGCATGCTTTTTGCCGATGATATCGTCCTTATGGGAGAGTCAAGGGAAGACCTAAATAAGAAGTTGGAGCTATGGAGAAAAGCTCTAGAAGTGTATGGTCTGCGCATAAGCCGTAGCAAGACGGAATATATGGAATGTAAGTTCAGTCTGAGAAGGGAAAACTCCAATATAGAGGTGAAGATTGGAGAAAACATCCTGCGAAAAGTTAAAAGTTTTAAGTATCTTGGGTGCATCATACAGGATAATGGAGAGATTGAACAGGATGTAAATCATAGGATCCAAGCAGGTTGGTCAAAATGGCGGAGTGCATCTGGTTTTATATGCGACAAAAAAGTGCCTTTAAAACTTAAAGGTAAATTCTATCGCACCGCTATAAGACCGGCTATGCTGTATGGTACGGAGTGTTGGGCGGCTAAAGGGGAGCACGAACATAAGTTGAGTGTGGCAGAGATGAAGATGTTGAGATGGATGAGTGGTCATACGCGATTGGATAAAATAAGGAATGAAGATATAAGGGAGAGAGTTGGAGTAGCACCCATTGTGGAAAAGATGGTTGAATCGCGTCTCAGGTGGTTTGGACATGTGGGAAGAAGACCGATAGAACATCCAGTCAGGAGGGTGGATGAGATGGAAGATGGACAAAGGGCAAAAGGCAGAGGAAGACCTAAGAAGACCATCCATGAGGTGGTCAAACGAGATCTACATGTAAACGGTCTCTTTGTAGACATGATACATGACAGAGCACAATGGCGTCGTTTGATTCATGTAGCCGACCCCACTTAGTGGGACAAGGCTTTGTTATTATTATTATTATTATTATTATTATTATTATTATTATTATTATTATTATTATTAAAAATATTTTCAATTTATAATTGATAAGTAGCTTAATAATACATTAAATATTAATTTTATATAATTATATAATAAAGATATTTTTTAAATTAGTATAATTATGCATTATTATTTAGATGTTAATTATAATATAATTATAATAAATATATTTTTTAAAGTAAACTTAGAAGAGAAATAGTGCATCTATTTTAACAAAAAAAATAAATTCACAAAGAATTGACACCTCACTTTCATTAGTTGGGAGAAAATTCAGTTTTAGTATATTAAGTGAATAGTTGTGCTTGAATCATTGTTAATATATATATGTAGTATTTAATAAATCCAATGAACTAATGTGTAGCAAAGTAAAACATACAGGAGTATATATGCATTGGGATATGTTGTCAAAAGCAAAGAAGAAAAAAGAAAAGGAACGGGATGAGCCAACTACAGAAAAAAGGTAACATCATAAAAGGACTAAAAATCAACCGTTCAGTTGAATCAATCTAAAATAATAATGTTGCATTTTTTTGCATCTTCGTTATATTATTTGCTAATAAATAAAATGCTCCTCATTTTTGCATGTAACAATAGAGCACACGAGACAGAGATTCAAATACAAATAATTAAAGAAAAAAATTTTGTTGAGGAAAAAAATGAAAGAGAGAAAGATATTCATCAACACATACATATATATTATTGGTCACAAATACAATAGGATGATTGACTTGACCAAAAATTGATTTATCGCACAACATTAATTTGTAAATATCGTTACGTGTTAGGTAAGCATTGAGAATAATAAGAAAGGACCTCTTTTTTATTAGAGTGCTGCCGAAACAACAACGTTAATAATAAGCCTAAAACCAAAGAAAAAAAGGAAGAAGAAGAGAAGATGGTGATGAGAATCGAAGAGTAAAATAAACAATTTCGTATGCAGCTATTATTATAGTTTGTAAAATTGTTTAGGACAAAGAAATAAAAAGGTAAAATGAAAAACCACCTGCCAAAAAAAATGAAAAACCACCGTTAGGAGACTTTAGGTATTTATATGTTCGAAAATAAGAAGGCCCGTCAGAGTAATTTATTATTCACATTATAATCTCTTACCATGATTCTAGTAACATTCATTATTCCCATATCTTTTCTTTCTATTATTATTTACGAAAGTCAAATATAAGTATTAATTTTTAGATAATTATGATATTTTAAAATATTATATTTACAACACTAAATTAATCATTATATATATATATATATATATATATATATATATATATATATATAAACTTATTTTTAATATATATTTTATCTTTGAATATTTTTTTCCATTTTTTATCAATATCATTATAATATATTTTTTTTGCTACTAAATGTCATGGTTATTAATTATGTATATGTAATAAGATGATCGAAATCTGACATACAGTTGATAATTTAATAATATTTAATTATTTTTAATTATTAATTTTATATAAAAATATCTATAGTAAATTATACCGGAGAAAGTAATTTTTTTAACTAAATTAATATGTATTTATTATTTTATTACATTCAATTAGAATAAATAATAAATCATCTATTTTGTTATGCATCTTATAAAGTAATGAATTAAAGTAATTGATAATAATTGATTGATGTAAATTATAATAAATTGTGTGATATTTAAATATCTAATCAAATCAATTAGTTGATATAATTAATTTATCGTAATGAATTGAATTTAATGAGTTAAAATAAATAAATCAGAAAACACTCTAAAAAACATACCATATCAACTTCATCGTTAAGTATAAATACCCAATTTTTATATAATATAATAGATAAATTATTATTATTATTATTATTATTATTATTATTATTATTATTATTATTATTATTATTATTATTATTAATTGATATCAATATCAATTTTTCACCATTAATGTATGTATCAATTTGTCATTAATTATGCTTGATTAAAAATAATAATTAAAAAATATTAATAATTGACAATTAGTATTATACCATTAATATAATAATTTAATAATTAATATTTATATTCTTATTGATAATTAATTTAATAATGCACTAAATATTAATTTTATATAATTATAATAAAGATATTTTCCTAAATTAGTATAACTATGAATTTTTTATTAAATGCTAATTATAATATAATTATAATAAAGATATTTTTATAAAATAAATTTAGAAGAGAAAATAGTATATTTATTTTGGAGGAAAAAAAACTCACGAAGAGACACCTCACCTTCGTTAGTTGGAGAAAAAACTCAATTTTAGTATATTAAGTAGATAAAATTTTAATAATAATACACGGATAATTGAAATAGTTTATATACAGATTTTTCAAGTTATTATTATTATTATTATTATTATTATTGGATAATGAATAAGAATTAGAATTATATCAATATTTTTAAAATTAATATAATTTAAATAACAAAAATATTTAAAATCAATATGCATTATTAATATCATAAGATTTGATTATTTTATGATTAGAATCAAATATTTTTATCATGATTACTACGACTGGTGCAATTATCATATATTATTATTATTATTATTATTATTATTATTATTATTATTAAAAGTATTTTTAATTGATAATTGATAAGTAGTTTAATAATGCATTAAGTATTAATTTGATATAATTATAATGAAGATATGTTCCTAAATTAGTATAATTATATATTGTTCATTAAATATTAATTATAATATAATTATAATAAAGATATTTTTTATAAAATAATTTAGAATAGAGAATAATGTATTCATTTTGGAGGGAATATGGAGTGACGAAAGATCGACACTTCACCTTTATTAGTCGAAAAAAAATCCAGTTTTAGTATATTAAGTAAATAGATAATCATCTTTTAAATAAGTTAATTCTAGCAACCTAATGGCCAGTACAACGTGACACAAGACACCTCAAGGTTAAAAGAACGTGGTCCGTGTAAAAGACAAGTGGCCACTTATTACTGCTCAAGTTTCAGAATAAAGCGGAAAATCTTTCGTACCTAAATTCTAATTAATTTTTCGGGAATATTGATAAATAGGTTCATCTTGAATTCTTGATACATCATCAAACTAAAATAATCAAATAGTTTGTATTAATTACTATTATTATCCTCTGTAATTTTTTTCCTTTTCAACATGGCCATGGATATCAAACCTTCGCTACTCTCTTCTCTAGTGGCGCTGCTCTTCCTTTTATTTGCTCAATCCTCAAATGCAACCAACAAAATTGTTGAAGTGAACAAAATTTGCAACATAACCGTAAACCCTTCACTTTGTTCAAAAATTCTAAACTCAAAACCCGGTGGTACAAACCGTGCAGATCTAATTACCCTTGCAAATTACACAATTGGTGTTGTTCGTTCCAACGTTACAAACACAATTAGCCTCATTAAGTTTCTGATAAGAAATTCAACTAATTCAGATGCGAAGAATCATTACCAATTGTGTTTGACACATTTCGACGAAGAAGGCGCATTACACGAGGTGGACTACGCTGAGAAAATGCTGAAGGCAAAGGATTACCAAGGTGTTAATGTTGCTGCTTCTGGTGTTAAGACGGTGGTTGATGGTTGTGTTTTTGGTGATTCACCAACTGATCCTGTTTTTCCTGATCATTCTTCGCTACCAAAATATGCTGAATATGTAAAGCAAGTTGCTGATATTATTACTGCCATTTCTAACTATTTGATGGGTATTTATAAGTAATTGTAGGTTAATTAATTCGGTTTGTACTTCTTAGTGACGGATATTATGTAAAAGTTACTTTTAGTAATGAAATAAAATTATGAATTTTTAGTTTGACTTACATGTGATTATGTGAAATACATCTCACTGATAGAATGTGTAGTGTGTGTCAAGAAAGAACATAATGTTAAAATTTTTTACTAACATAAAATATATTGAAAAGGAAAAAAACAAAGGCCCACATCTAAAATGCTAAATCGCAAGTTGTGCATTCATCAATCTTTTTTCTTATTTTGAAAGTACTTAGTCAAAATAGTCTTTGTAATCTTTTAATAAATTTAATTTTGACGAAGTTTTATACTTACATCAAATTAAAATAGTCATTCAAAAGTACATTAAAATTAATTTTTTAAAATATATATTTTATTTAATTTTTACTTTTTATTTGTCAAATTTAATATTTATCAATTTAAAATGGTCCAATATTTTAATATATGATGTGAATTTTCTTTATTAAATAAAACTAAAGCAGATTGTTTCTATTTTTATATTACATTTTGCTACTCATTACTTGAGATGAATAATTATAATATTTTTGTAGTTAATAATAATATATATAAAATATAATATCATTTTAGGATTGATTATTTGATTAAGTTCCTTTTTTTTTTGGTCGAATTTTCTTTTTCCAATTTTTTTTTTTGCAATTTTTTCTTTCTTCTTTTTTCCCTTGCTTCTTTATGTTTATATATATATACTTGTTACGTTGTCACAGTACAAGAATTGCGCTCGAATTTAGCTACAGATGTTACCAGGGTTTAGTAGTAAACTTTTTTATGACTATAAGTGAAAATACATTTTTGAAATAAATTATCGTCAATTTAAAATTTTGTAACTTAATCCAACAATAAATAGAGGCGCAAAAATAAATTTTGTTAGCGTCAAATTTAGTATAAAAAATTTTTCACGATAACATATACAAATTAGTGAAACGCGACATTTAAACAATGACGAATGTCTTACTTTTGAATTTTTTCGCTAGTAAATCTAACAGTAAATTTGAGATAAAATTTAAATGCAAAATCTCTCTCTCTCTCTCTCTCTCTCTCTCTCTCTCTCTCTCTCTCTCTCTCTCTCTCTCTCTCTCTCTCTCTCTCTCTCTCTCTCTCTCTCTCTCTCTCTCTCTCTCTCTCTCTCTCCTTGAAAAAGGTTGTTGCGCCACCACCTATCATTGCCGCTTAGCTCCATCATTGTCGCGATCAGCATGTCACTGTCATTGTTGCTAGAGTCTCCATAGAAAGCCTCCGCCACAGCTGGTGATGTCTCTTGTTGTCAGAGGTTGTCCCTACGTTGCCGCCATCACTGCTGAAGTCCACCATGTCAAAGGTAAGGTTGTCTATTTTTTTTCTTTTAGTTGTTTGTTATATTACACCTAAAATTTACTAATTAAACCTTAACCCTACCACTTAGATTTTACTTGCCTCCTATTACCACCACGCTTTTATTATTTTGCAGTCATTATCATAGGTAATTTTAATTTGTATAGTTTTTATTTTTTTTAGATTTTTTATTTATTTAAGATTTTATTAAATATTTTATTAATGAAGTGTGTGATTAGAGTTTGTTACATTAATTTAGTATAATTAAAAATTAATTAAATAATATTAAATTAGGTTAGATGTAATTTAAACTTTATTATGAATTAATGGTATTTTGGTTGATTACTAATTTTTTGAGTTAATTGTTATCTAAGTTAATTTGTGTTGATTATGGTTAATTCTTTTGAGTTTGTTAATAATTTATTAATCACCTGATTTTTTCATGGTTGCAAATTGTTAACCTTTAGTTGCTATTACTTTGGGGAATGAAAGACTCGAAAATTGGGATAGGGGTTACTGGATATAGAAGTGTGTGTTAAATGCCATATATTTTGTTGAGTTTGATTGTAGTTAGATTAATTATGTAATCTGTAATGTTTTTGACTTTTTGTTTTTTATTTTATTTTATTATTTTATTTTATTTTTTTGCTTATACTAGGTACTAGGAATAATCATATCCCCCACAAAGGAGCTATCAAATCAAATATATCATGTTACACAACCTTTGATTTCACAGTTAGTTTTCAAGGATGATTATTGCTTGCATGCATGTTAATTCACAATTTTAGCAACAAACTCTTTTGTTTATATTTATAAAATTATCAAACATGCATCTCTTACAACGAGCCCCTTAAAATTTACACTCTTTTATTTTCTAATGCATCATATAATATAATCTCTTAATTTATATTTTGCATATTAATATTTAGATTAGAGAGATATCACGTGAGTTTAGGACAAATATTTATTTGTAAACTGTAAATTCTAAAAGATCGAGGAGTTTATGTACGTGTGAAAAATAACCATTTTTTGTGAGATGTTTGTTATAAATTTATGACGTACTAAAATAAAAATACAAAGATGTGAAATTTGTAATTCTAAAAACAGAATAATTAACAAAATTACAGGAAATATATATTGACACTTCTATTTTTGATAATATCATTTTTTTTATAAATTTATACAAACATATATATAATTTAAAAAATTATGTATGGAGAAATATTATAAAAGCTAAGTGACAATATTGTGACCCAAAATATTAATTAACGTGCAATAACCATATAGTCAATTTATATTCCAACAAAATGTACTAAAATTTGGTTTTTGTAATGGTGAGTTATTTTTACATAATATTAAATATTAGAATATATTAGGATTATGTTAGAGCACAATGCAATTTTATAATTATCAACTAAGTCAGTGAACATCAATAGAATTGGAATAAAATGGAAATGAAATTGATGAACTAAAAACAATAATAGAAATTCATTCTCCCCACTTTGAGTTAGGGATGACTCCCTCACTAACTGTTTAGATTGTTTCTACTTTTCTCTCTCCTTAAATTCCTATCAGATTCTAATAATTTTGTCTATTATTACCATGCTCTCTCATTCATTTATCCATTAGTCCCTAGTCCAATATGGCATCTTTCGCTCTCTTTTGTTAACAATTGGGCCAGTGTTGCTACTCTCTTCTTCTTCCCTTGTTGAATTTAGCTGCTGAGATAGGCTTGGAATAGTGACTGTATCAACTATCCCCTCCCCAACAATGACCTTGTCCTCAAGGTCAAGACAGAAAACATCCTCTATAACTCCTCTTTATTCACCTAAGTGGTTTCATCCCTCGATGTTCCCTCCCAATCTACTAATACTTGTTCAACTGGTTGTCCCTCCTTGATCACCGTACGACGTGCAATAATTGCAGATGGGAGAGGCTGAAAAGCAGCGGGTGCACCCGCCAGGACGGGTACCTCTGTTGGTGGCTCTCCACAAAACTTCTTCAACATAGAAACATAGAAGACGGGGTGAATGGTGCTGCCGGCAGGGAGCTCTAATCGGTACGCCAGCTTTCCCACAGGTCGTTGCACTCGATACGGTCCAAAGAATCGTCTCCCCAGCTTTGGATGCTCCTTGTGGAAGAGGGATATCTGCCGATAGGGCTTTAATTTCAACAAAATCCACTCTCCTTCTCAAAATTCTTGATCGCGGCGATGCTTATCTGCCTGTTTCTTCATGCGGCTTCGAGCCTGGTGCAAATAGAAGCTCAATTCATCATTGAGAATTTCACGGGTCCTCAAGAAGGAGTCAATTTCCACCACGGGAGAAGTGCCAGGAATGTAACCAGGGAGTAGGTTCATGGGAAAGCCGTGGAGTGCCTCATGTGGGGTCATCTGGATGGTAGAGTGGAATGATCCATTGTAGCAAAATTCAGCCCAAAGGCAAAAAGGACGTCCATAATTGTGGCTGAGAATGGGTAAATGCTCGAAGGTACTGTTCCAGGGAACGATTTGTCACTTCCGTTTGACCGTCGCACTGTGGATGGTAGGCAGTGCTATAGTGCAAGTGCGTTCCGCTGTGCTCGAACAGGTTGCGCCAGAATTTGCTGAGGAAAATAGGATCCCTGTCCGAGACAATCACCGAAGGAAAACCATGAAGTTTAACAACAGCTGCAATGAAAATTTTGGCCACTGAAGAAGCGGTGAACCCTGCCCGTAGCGGCTCAAAGTGAGCTGTTTTACTAAAGCGGTCCACCACCACCATTATCGCAAAGTACCCGGCTGATTTTGGCAATTGCATTATGAAATCCATGGATAGCTCCATCCAGGGACCTTTAGGAACCGGCAAGGGGTTGAGGAGGCCAGCTTACTTTGCAGGCACATATTTTGTGGTTTGACAAGTTTCACATTCCTGAATCAGTTTGTGAATGTCTCTACGAAGTCCAAGCCAAAAGAAGACACTACCAAGGGCCTTAAAAGTCTTTAGTTCCCCTTAATGTCCCACCATGGGTGTAGAATGGAACTCCTTGAGTAACTGATTGCGCAGACCCTCAAAATTTGGCACCCAAATTCTGCCCCGGTAAGTTAGCAACCCTTCTTGGAATAGGAATTCAGGGTTGATGGACCCTTGGTTATATTGTGCTATCATTGATTGGGTTTCTGGGTCTTCTGCAGTGGCGCTCAAGAGCAATGGCCATAATGTGGATTGCACAGTTGAGAATGCCTGGAATTGCACCTCTGGATTCCCATCACCCTGTCTAGATAAGGCATCAGCAGCCTTATTAGTCTTGCCAGAACGATATATGACCTCAAAATCATATCCCAAAAGCTTGGTAAGATAGAATTGCTGCTCAGGGGTCAACATCACCTGTGACATTAATTCACGTAAGCCTTGGTGATCTGTCTTGATACAGAAACGGCGCCCTAGTAAGTAATGCCGCCACTTCACCACTGCTTGGGTAATAGCGTACAATTCCCTGATATAAGCTGATGCCACCTTTAATTTTCTACTAAGTTTCTTAATAAAATAAGCAAGAAGATGCCCTTGTTGGGACAACACTGCACCAATCCCTTGGGTTGACGCATCAGTTTCAATCGTAAATGGCAGATTGAAATCGGGTAAGGCTAATACTGGAGTACCAGTAAGGGCTGACTTCAACTCCTCAAATGCAATCTCCACTGCATGCTCCCAATGAAAATTATTGCGTTTGAGAAGTTCAGTGAGTGGAGCAGCCAGTTGCGCATACCTTGCGACAAACCTCCGATAGTACCCAGTGAGGCCGAGAAAGCCCTGCAGTTGTTTCAAGTTCACTGGCTTGGGCCATTCAACAATTGCCTTAATTTTGGAGTTGTCAACCTGCACTCCTTCCTTGCCCACCACATGGCCTAGGTATTCAACTTCTTGTTGGAAAAATGTACATTTAGAGAGCTTGGCCACAAATTGATGTTGTTGTAGGACTGCCAGTGCTGTTCTTAAATGTGCAATGTGTTCTTCCTTGGATTTGCTATAAATAAGCATGTCATTGAAAAACACTGCAATAAATTTCTGGATGTACGGCCGAAACACCTTATTCATGGTTTCCTGAAATGTCGAAGGGGCATTGGTAAGACCAAAAGGCATCACCATAAATTCGTAATGGCCAAGGTGCGTACGGAAGGCGGTCTTTGGAATGTCCTCATCCCGAACTTGAATCTGGTGGTAACCCGAACGCAAGTCAATTTTGGAGAAATAAGCAGCACCAAATAGTTCATCGAGAATTTCATCAATAGTGGGAATGGGAAACTTATCTTTAATGGTAATGGCATTAAGGGCTCGGTAGTCAACACAAAACTGCCAACTGCAATCTTTCTTGCGTACAAGTAGCACAGGACTAGAGAAGGCGCTGTGACTTTCACGGATTACCCCGAACTGCAACATTTCCTCTACTAGCCTCTCAATCTCTCCTTTCTGATAATGTGTGTAGCGATATGGTCGCACATTGACTGGGTCAGCCCCCAGTTGTAAGTGAATCTGATGCTCAATTTCTCTTGGAGGTGGCAAGGTTTCTGGTTCTTTGAAAACTTCTTGATATTCAGATAACAACAATTGGACAGCTTCATCCTGTTCAGTTTGTGGCCTTGTAATTGAGGGATCAATGACTCGCAAGTGCAAGAAGGAAGCAATGACGTCAGCCGATACCATTTTATTCAAAGCCCGATTGCCCACTGCCCCAGGTTGGAATAGCCTCTCACCCTGCAGCTTAACCGTGAGATCACCCACCTTAAATTCCATGGTCAAGTGCATATAGTTCATTGTCACGTCACCCAATTGCATCAATCGTTGCACGCCCAGCACCACGTCCGCTCCTTTAATATCCAAGATAAAGGTTTCCAAATGAAATCCATACCCTTGCATGCGCAATGGGATATCATTGCACTTGGAAGCACACCCGATGCACTCACCATTGCCCACATAGACATTCAGTTGATGCACCGGAGTCAATGGTAACTTCAATCTCTTGGCAATGGACTCCTTCATGAAGTTATGTGTGCTGCCACCATCAACGAGCACCATAACCGGCAACCCTTCACACGTTCCTGCCACTCGGATAGTCTCCGGGTGGTAAGCTCCAACCATAGCATTGAATCTGAGAGTTCAGGGGAAGAATGGAGTGGTTCATGGTCCGAGAGTGGAAAGTCACTTGGTCTGTCTCTTTTTAGCTCTTCTAGCTCCTCACCACCAACGAGCAGCAAGTAAGAAGACTTGCATTTATGACCCGTAGAGTATTTCTCATCGCAATAGTAACACAACCCTTTATCCCTTCTTTGTTTGATCTCGGCCGCCGATAAGCGACGATGGTTGGCGGTCACTGCAGTGGCTGTGTTGCTGGCCTTACCCAAAGATGTCACGTGGGTAGGAGGGTTTCTTGTAGTGCCAAATTGAGATGGTGAGACTCCCTGCCGCTGCTCAACCACCGTGCGGTCTCAAATTCAGTACACCCGCTTGATTCTTCTGCTCATGCAGCTTTGCAAGAGCCACGACTCAACATATGACCACGGTTTAGCCAGCATCAACTCACATTTCAGCATCTCTGTCAGCCCAGCTACAAACAAGGATGTCAGCCACTCTTCACTTAGCCCCGTTACCTGGTTGGAGAGTTCCTCGAATTGATGTTGGTAAGCCGAAACGGTAGTCACCTGCTTGAGTTCTTTCAAAGCCGCCTTGGAATCATGGAAAATGTTGTGGCCGAAACGAACACAGAGTGCTTCCAAAAAACTCTCCCAAGTATGGTTAATAGAGTTGTTGATGCACCATCGATACCAAGTGTATGCTGGTCCCATCATGTGGAAGGAGAGCATACGAACTCTCCATATCTCCGGCACCGAATAGAGCTCAAAATATTCTCGTGCACGGAACGTCCACTCCTCTACCTTTTCACCATCAAACATGGGTAGCTCTGTTTTCATTCCCTTCGGCCAGTTCGGAAGTCGTGATTCCGCTGTGTACTCCGATAAATCGCCGGGAGTCCCACGATCAGTAACAACCTGCTTCAGCTTCAAGGAATCCCGAAGCATTTTCTGAATGTTCTTCACTGACGTCTCGACGGAATCGATACGCTCCTGGGTACCATTGAGCTGAGCCATGGTCTCAATCTGGCCCCGTTGCAGTGCTGCGATCTTCGAGCGGTTCTGCTCGCATACATCCTCCAAACGGAAGATGGGAGTTCCTGATTCCATGATAGAACCCTCTCAACGAAAGTACCAAATGTTAGAGCACAATGCAATTTCACAATTATCAACAAAGTCAGTAAACATCAACAAAATTGGAATAAAATGGAAATGGAATTGATGAACCAAAAATAATAACAGAAATTCACTCTCCCCTCTTCGAGTCAGGGATGACTCCCTCACTAACTGTCTAGATTGTTCCTACCTTTCTCTCTCCTTTTTTTTCCCTTAAATCCCTATCAGATCCTTACAACTTTGTCTATTATTACCATGCTCTCTCATTCATTTACCCATTACATAGTCCCTATCCCAATATGGCATCTTTCGCTCTCTTTTGTTAACAATTGGGTCAGTGTCGCTACTCTCTTCTTCTTCCCTTGTTGGATTTAGCTGCTGAGATGGGTTTGGAGTAGTGACTGTATCAGATCAATTAATTTTTATTAAAATTATTTAGTATATTTGAATATTTATTATAAGATATTACATTTTTATTATTTTAATTCTCTTAGCACCTATAATAAATACCTTTTATATTATATTCTACTTAACTTGAATACACACACTTTTTTCTTACTACTCCCTCTTACCTTTCTAACATAGTATCCGCCCATAGTATCCTCTTTGAAGAGGATATGTTATTTTTCTTTTGGTAAAATCATCGTATTTTTCACATTTTTTTATGTCATTTTTTCTTGTCTTTTGTTATGTTTTTTATCTTTTTTTTTTATCTTACCGATTAGTCTATCATTTCTGTTTGTATCTTTCTATGTTTAATGAATTAAACACCATTATCATCCGCTACGTACCTAGTTTCATAGAAAAATCAGATTTTTTCATCATCTTTCGACAGTTCATCATCTTTTTTACAGTTTTGTCTGCACTTTTCTTCCGCCAGTTTCGCCTGTGCTTTTCTGTAGCATTTTTGGTCTGTGCTTCACTTGCGACAGTTCTGTCTGCGTTTCCCTTGTAGTAGTTCTGTCTGCACTTTTTTGCGGCAGTTTTCTTTCCGACAATTCTGTTTCTACCCTTTCTATTAGTTGATGCAATTTTTTTCTTTATTTTGTTGTTTTAAATAAATTTCAAACTTTGAGGGGGAATGTTAGAATATATTATGATGATCAATTAACTTTCATTAGAATTATTTAGTATATTTGAATATTTATTATAGCGGCTTATAGGATATTACATTTTTATTATTTCGATTCTCTTAGCATTTATAAATATCTTTTTATACTGTATTATTCTACACAACTTGAATACACACAAACCTTTTTTTAGTACTCTCTCTTACGTTTCTAACATAGAGTTAGAGTATAATTACGATCAATCAAGATCAATAAATATCAATTATATTTATTTAGCTTATCTGTATATATAGGTATTACAAGAATCAAAACAATAAAAATGTAATATCCTATAATATACAGATATGCTAAATAAATATAATTGATGCTAACTGATCTTAATTTATCTTAATTATACTCTAACATTAAAATCTGATAGGACAAAACATTTTTAAAACTAATTTCTAGAGAGACAGTGTTGGTTTGGATTAATTTTTTTGAACGAAAAAGTATTTTTTTTAAATAAAATATTTTTATTTAATTTTAAACCTATTTACTTTTTCTAAAAGCTAACAAAACTTTGCTTAAAAAAAACAAAAGACGTTTTTAATATTTAAAAACTTTTTTTAAAAAATATATCCAAATATAAAAAAATTTATTTTTGTCTATTAATTTTCTTTCAAATACTACTAAAAACAACATATTAGCTGCGATTTTTTTTTCCGAATTTTGATTGAAAATTGCAAATAATTTTGTTTCCTGCGACTTTTGCTCCTAATTTAAATCTGCAACATTTGAGCTCATGGATAATTATTGCATGCTGTGGATTTTGGAATTTGCAGCTAATTTACTAGCGACTTTTACTGCAAAAAACTTGTAAAATTTGCAGGAAATTTTGTGAAAAAATCAAACACTTTTGTCTAATTTTGATGCAATTTTAGCTACAAATTTTTTGTATGTATGAAATTTGCAGCAAAATTCGCAAGTAATTATTACATAAACTTCACGACTAACAAAATTTGCAAAAAAGATAGTAGCTAATTTTTTTGTAACAAATTTTGTAGACAATTAATCTATAATAAAAATCGTAAGTAATTGATGCAGCCAACTGCACAAAAAATAAAATCTGCAACAATAATTCGCAAGTAATATTTTTCTCTTTTTGATGCAAAAAATAGCTACGATATTTGCTATAAATCTTACAATTTGTAACAAAAATTTTACATATTTTTCATGAGTGATAAATTCGCAATAAAATTTACGATAATTTTTTTTAAAAAAAATTTACAAGTAAATTCACATTTATTTTATTATTTTTTAGTAGTAGAAAAATAAAAAAATAAATATTTTTTTAAAAACTAATCCAATCTTACCATGACAATAAAACCTTGATCAAATTTGGAGAACCAAACTATTTAAAACACTTTTTTTAACTATGATAGCTTGTCTAATGTCATACTAAGTGACGGTTAATGTTTCATTTTAAATTTCCGCGATCCGTTGAAGTCATTGACTGGTCAACTAGATTAATTAAATCTGAAGGATTAATTGATCAATTTAAAAACTGAAAAATAGCAAATTCAGAGACTAATTTACTTAGGTGGATATACAAAGCAAATGCACCATAAAAGAACATCAAAAAAAAAAAAAAAAAAAAGAGAGAATACAAAGCAAATGCATCATAAATGCCGATATACTTAACAGTTAACACTAAAAAGTCAAAATGTCAACCTTTTGCATTGACCCCGATGTTTTGCATGTCACATATATATTACATCCATTCATTGATTCTAGTGCTCATCGTGAGATACCAATCAAATTGTTCTTTGGTTTTTGCGCTATAATCAAATTTGTAATAAAATTAGTTCTTCAATTTTTAAATCTGGGTATCAACTTAGTCCTTCAGTTTTAACCAGTCAATGGACGAGTTTTCTTTTTCCCACAAATTGACTAATTTCTTATGAAAAATGTTATCTACCATATGATATAATATTAAATCTTAAACGACAAATTAACAGGTCAATATATATTTTATATTTTATTAAACATAAATAATTGACTTAATAATTTAAGAATTTGCGTACTAAATTATTGATCATAATAAAAGAGAAAAGATCAAATTTATTATTTTCTAAAAAAAATTATTTTTTTAATAATATTTATTTACGATGTAAATTCAGTTATTATTTTAATTATGTTCATGTAAATTTATTAAATAATTTAATATATATTTATCTAATAATTTTTAATTATTAATTTCACATAAAAATAAATTAAATAAATCTTTACTTCATATTTATCTCATGGGATATAAGACCACTAGTCAAAACTTTTACTCCTAATATGTCATTGTGACTTTTCAATTTCCATGTAGACTCGTTACATATTTACATTGCATTTACACGGTCACGGTCACGGTCAAAAGAATGTTGTCCGCATAAAGCATAAGTGACCATTTATTACTCCTCTAGTTTCAAAATAAAACGAAAAATCATTGGTACTAAAGTAATTTCGTTCCAACATTCTAATTAATATTTCGGTAATCATTCTCCTTATTAGTAGTAATCCAGAATGTGTCTCTTCAAATTTTTTTGTTTATAAATAATCAAATAGATTGTATTACTATTATTATTATTATTATTATCAAACATGGCTATGGATATCACAGCTTCGTTACTCTCTTCTCTAGTGGCGCTTACTCTTCCTTTTATTTGTTCAATCCTCAAATGCAACCAACAAAATTGTGGAAGTGAACAAAATGTGCAACACAACCCTAAACCCTATAAACCCTTCATTTTGTTCAAAAATTTCTAAACTCAAACCCCGGTAGTGCAAACGGTGCCGATCTAATTACCCTCGCAAATTACACAATCGGTGTTGTTTCGTTCCAATATTACCAACACCATTAGTCTTCAACTGATTCAGATGCCAAAGATCATTACTTGACGCATTTCGGTTACGACAATGGCGCATTATGCTGCTTCTGATGGTGTTATGGCATCATGGTTAACGTTCGTCGTGTTTCTAGTGATTCGCCAACTGATCATTGTTCGCTACCGAAATATTCGGAATCATAGACTTGTATTCTTTGTTGTGTTGGTTGGGTCAGGGATATTGATTACTATGCATTTTTGGGATTTAGAAACAGTTCCATATACCAAGAGAACCCGCTGCATTTTGTTATCTAATGACATGGAGAGGCAACTTGGTGAGGCTGAATTCGAGATAAAGAAGGCGAGTTTTAAGGGAAGGATCTTGCCTCCCATACACCCTGAGAGTGTGAGGATAAGGATGATATCAATGGAAATCATTGATACCTTGCAGAGAGGGTTGAGCAAGGAACAAGTTTGGAGTGATGCTAGTGCTTATTGTAAGGCAGAGAGTGGTTGGCACAAGGAAGATGAAATCCTTGATGACAGTTGGGTTCAGCAAAGTAGAAAGAAAGGGGCAGCTGCCTCGCATCTCCATGGATTGAATTGGGAGGTGCTTGTTGTCAATGAGTCGGAAGTCAATGCCTTTTGGCTACCTGGTGGTAAGATTGTTGTATACACCGGATTGTTAGAGCATTTTAAAAGTGATGCTGAGATTGCTACTATAATTGGACATGAGGTATAATTGTGCTTTGTTTAACTAATTCTTTTTTCAGTTTAAGATTTGTAGGAGGTTCTTGAAAGATATCTATGCTTATTTGTCTGTTTTTTCTTCTTAATTAGGTTGGTCATGCTTTGGCCCGACACACCGCTGAATATATGACGAAGAAATTGTGGTTTGCTATCCTGCAGTTTATTCTTTATCGATTTGTCACCCCGGAAATCGTCACCATAATGTCTTCTCTTTTCTTGAGCCTACCATTCAATCGACTGTATAACTTCGTTCATGTCTTTCTAATAAGTCAATTTCCTCTGTGGTTCTTTGATTATACTTGTTGCATTTTACTTAACATTATGTTTGTCATGGGCTCATGGCTCTCTAAATAGTGTAGAATGCTGTTGTGGATTGCTTTAGTGCTTTATTCCACATAACATATTATTAGTTCATAGAAGGTTTTGATAGTTCCAAGCAAATAAGAACTCCATTTCATTTACCATATGCTTTACCATCATTTCAATTGAGTAAATGATAGTTGATATCTTTTCTGAATAAAATTTCTGAGTGAGATGGGACTTAATAATTCATTTGAAACTCTGGTGTTGTGATACAGTAATCAAATTTTGACATGTCTTTCCTCATTCATCCTCAATTGTAGTTCCCTTGAGACATTATTGTGTGCCATCTATCAGCATGTCAATGTTGTTTTAAATTTCTGATTATACTTAAATAATCATGCATGCTCCTTGTAATTGTTCTTCTTGGTAGATATTTTGTTGAAGTGGAAACTTTTCCTTTTTTAAATATTTATAACTAAATCCTGTTTTCAGGATGGAAATGGAAGCCGATTACATTGGCCTGCTCTTAATTGCTTCCGCCGGATATGATCCACGGGTGGCGCCCACAGTGTATGAGAAGCTGGGAAAAGTCAAGGGTGAGTGGGCACTTTGGGACTATCTCTTCACTCATCCATCTGGAAGAAAGAGAGCAGAGTTGCTCTCCCAGGCCAAAATAATGGAAGAAGCATTCACCATATACAAGAATGCTAGGTCTGGAAGATGTATTGAAGGATTTGTTTGGACCAACATAACTTATATTGCCACACCAGAATCAACAAAGAACCTGTAGATGAAACTTAAAAGAATTCTGTTTTAGCCAAAAGAAAAGCTAGACAATTTTCTGTATGATGAATTTTGTCAACAATTTAGTTTCATAGATAGATGTTTGTTACGTAAAGTGTTAATTGCACAGCGCTTCAAAGAAAATTATTGATTAGATCATCTGTTCTAACATCTCAAAGGTGTTTCTAAGGTAGAAGGGACTATTTTTTCATGTGTTCAATACATGTTAGTGGCTTATTGCAACAACCAAATCAAGTGTATACATGCAAGGTTGATATTATCATGCTTACAAAGGGTTATATGAAACTGGGGGCAGGATAAATAATTAGGAGAATAGACTTTCACAACCGGTTAAAAGAAAGGAGGAAGGATGCTTATGGGTTCAGCCTCAATAGGTGGAGATGATGGTATTGATGTTGACAAAGGAGGTGGATGAGAAACAGAAAAATAATGTTAAATGCCATATATTTTGTTGAGTTTGATTGTAGTTAGATTAATTACGTAATCTTTAATGTTTTTGTTTTTTATTTTATTTTTTGCTTATACTAGGTACTAGGAATAATCATATCCCCCACAAGGGAGCTATCAAATCAAATATATCATGTTGCACAACCTGGTGAAGTGAAATCAGACATGAAGAAGATAGAGGAACTAATTGGCTTATTGGCACACCTGGGCGGTTCTATGACAAAATGAATCGGATGGATTTCTTGGATTTCAAAAACTTTGAGGTAAATATATTTTTCGGTTTCAGTTAGTTTTCAAGGATGATTATTGCATGTTAATTCACAATTTTAGCAACTCTTCAGTTTATGTTTATAAAATTATCAACACCTCTTACAATGAGCCCCTTCAAATTTACACTCTTTTATTTTCTAATGCATCATGTAATATAATCTCTTAATTTATATTTTGCATATTAATATTTCCGTTTTTACCATATAATCAAATTCCTAATAAAATTAGTTTATCAATTTTTTAAATTTATCAAGTTAGTTCTTCAGTTTTAATCAGTCATTGGATAAAATTTTTTTTTCTTTCGTAAATTGACTTAGTTTCTTACGAAAAATGTTGTTATCTACCATATGACATAATATTAGAGGACAAACTAACAGGTCAATAATATATATTCTTCAATTTATCTCACGGGATATAAGACCACTAGTCAAAACTTTGACTCCTAATATGTCATTATGACTTTTCAATTTCCATGGAGACTCATTACATATTTACATTGCATTTACACCGTCAAGGTCAAAAGAATGTTGTCCGCATAAAGCATAAGTGGCCACTTATTACTCCTGAAGTTTCAAAATAAATCGTAAATACACAAATCTTTGATTAGAGTAATTTCATTCCAAAATTCTAATTTTCGGGAATCATTCTCCGTATTAGTAGTAATCTATAGTGTTATCTCTTCAAATTTTTTTTTGTTTATAAATAGATTCACATTGATATATACATATGAACAAACTAAAATGAATTTAAATTCTCTAAATTTTGAATTTTTTTTTTAAAAATAAAATATGATTTATTACCATTTATTTCATAAGTGAAATCAAGAGAAAATATGAGAGAGGTAGGAGATCTCATTTTATTCTTTAAAGTGAAAATCTCAAATTTAAAAGATCCAAATTCAACTAAAATAATCAAATAGTTTGTATTACCATTATTATCCTCTGTAATTTTTTCTTTTTCAACATGGCTATGGATATCAAACCTTCGCTACTCTCTTCTCTAGTGGTGCTACTCTTCCTTTTATTTGTTCAATCCTCAAATGCAACCAACAAAATTGTTGAAGTGAACAAAATTTGCAACACAACCCTACACCCTTCGTTTTGTTCAAAATTCTAAAGTGGTACAAACCGTGCAGATCTAATTAGTAATTACTCTTGCAAATTACACCATTGGTGTTGTTCTTCGTTCCAACGTTACAAACACAATTAGTCTCATTAAGTCTCTGTTAAGAAATTCAACTGATTCAGATGCGAAAGATCATTACGAATTGTGTTTGACGCATTTCAATTCCAATATCTGATCCTGTTTTTCCTGATCATTCTTCGTACCCAAATATGCTGAATATGTGAAGCACGTTGCTGATATTATTTGTGCCATTTGTAACCATTTGACGGATGATTAATTGATTATAAGTAATTGTATTAGGTTTGTTAATTGGTCTTTTACTTCTTAGTGATGGATATTATTATTATTATTATTGTGTAAAAGTTACTTTAAAAGTAATAATGAAGTAAAATTTTAAATTTTTAGTTTGACTACATGTAAAATACATCTCTTTGATAGAACAAACAAGAAGTATAAAACACGAGATTGAAAAATATATACAGATTACTATCAAGTATCAACAACATAAAATATTAGTGTTTTTTTTTTCTAACATAAAATATTTTGAAAAAGAAAAAAAAAACAAAGGCTCATATATGCATTTATTACTTAGCTTAAAGACTCATTTATATTATTTATATGAATTATTATTTTTTTTTCTAATCCTATTATACTTTACATATCATTGCAAGTAATGCATTTATCATTTTTTCTTTCTTATTTTGAAATTAGTCACAATAATCTTTGTAATTTTTAATAAATTTAATTTTGATATAATATAATATAAATGAGTTTTACATATACAGTCAAATTACTCTTTAATATTGACAACAATTTGGAGGACTCTGTTAATTACATCTAACATTAAACTATTTAATTATGCATTTCATTTATTTCCTACTTTTTCATTTGTTCAATATTATTAATATAAATCAACGAGCTATAACTCAAATGGCATAATATTTTCATATTCACTTAAAAGTTGCGAGTTTGAATCCCCCTCATAACTTTTAAAAAAAATATTACCCATATAAAATGGTCAAATATTTTAATATATGATGCAAATTTTGTGTTTATCAAACTAAAGCATTTTGTTTTTATTTTTATGTCGCATTTTTCATTTTTTCTACTCACTACTTGAGATGAATAATCATAATATATTTTTTTAGTTAATAATAATAGAGAAAATATTAAGGACTACTAGTTTTAATTTATATTATCCAATGTTTTTAGTTAGTAGCTCAACATCTTATTTTAAATATTATTGTTTAACTAATAACAAAAAAATAATATGATAAAAAAAATATGCATGATTTTACAAGATAAAAGTCAAACATATCTTAGTTGATGAAATTCAACAAAAATTGAATATCAATTTTGGAACAAACGAAGAAAACAAATCGAGTTTATAAAAAAATAGGTTTAATTATTTTGTTAATTTTTTATAATTTTATTAAATTTATAATTAATTTTTTATATTTTTTAAGAGAAATATTTCATTAATTTTAACATTTTGACATAAAATAAAATTAAAAATAATTTAAAAATTTAATTAAAAATTAAAAAATTTAATAAAATTATAAAGATTAACGAAATAATTTAATATTTTATATTTGTATTATAATATTTAAATATAATCTAAAAAATAAACAAAAATAATTACTTAAAAAATAAAAATAATAATATAAAATCAAATAAATAAATTCAGATTGAATATTTTTATAATTTTACTTAAAATTTAATTTATGTAAAAACTTTTAATTTTATAATTATTAAATTTTAAATTAATTTATATATTTTATAAAATATATATTTTAAATTAATTTCTAAGTCTAGTTTTACATAAAATTACATGTCAGTATCACCGAATCCTTTCCCTAAAGAGTTATCTAAACACAGATTTTTCCTTCTTCCGAGGTCTGCGGCACTGTTGAGTGTTGAGGTCTAACGTCCTCCACTTTCACTCTACCCTTTCTTTGACGCTGAGGCCACCTTCTTCTTCTTCCATTCTACCTTCTCTTCGACGCCGATACCACTCTTCCTCTTCTCTGCGCCGACGTCCGACTGCGGAGTCCATCGTCTTGTCTCCTAAACGCCGACTGATACCACTCTTCTCTGCGACGGCGACGCCAGTCTCTTCTCATCGATCTCGCTGCCTCTCCTCCATTTCGCCGTTGCTCCTCCAGTTCGCCTTCTGTTAGTCGGTCTCTCTTACTGGTACTGGTTTCTGCTTCTGTTTCTTGTTTATTACATTGTTTTTCCTTGCCGCGTTGTTGCGTGTCTTGTTGCTGCTGCTGCTGGTGTTTCTTAAGCAGTGCTGCTAGTGGTGCAGCTTCTGTTTTGAAACTTCCATCGTTGTTGTTGATGCTGCCGAAATCCTTGTCGCTAATGATGTTTTATTTTCTTAATGAAAATTTTATTTGAATTTATTTCAGTAGAAGCAAAAGCATGAATTTTGGTTCCATTTTCAAAATTCAACTCCAATGTCATCACCACAAATTTTGTCTCAGAACTTGCTACAGTTTCATCTTGTGTGTATACTTCTTAATTTTGTCATAATGCTTTGTAACTTTAAATTGAGTTATTTCTTCTATTAATGGCATCAAATCTTGGTACACAAACAACAGAAAAGAATTACGGTTTAAATCATAAAAGAATGAGATAGTTGCTTTCATGATTGAAGATGTAATTGAGAATAGTAAGTTTAAACTTGAAATGCCTGTGTACACATGAAGAGTAAAGTTAATGCTCCGTTGAAGCTATGATTATGTATGTTCCACATATATTATAAGAATAATATTTGCAATTGGATAAATGCAAGGCAAAGAATTGTCAAAACTTGCACATTGGATAGAATTTTTATAACTTGATCAGAATAGTTTGGAATTAGACTGGATATGATGTTAGAAAACTATTGAAACTGCCATTGGAACTTCCAGAAGAATCTAGTTTCTCAGAATTTCTATTTCATATGCTAATAATTTGTTAAGGTGTTACATGTTGGGCCCCTACCTCTTGCATACAAGACTAAGACTTGGTTTGGTAAAGCTTTTCGAAGAGAAACTTCTCATTTTGCGTTTGGTAAATAAAAAAGATCACGTGCTTGTACTTGCAGCTTTTAAAAGATAGAGGTGCTTTTGAAAGCACCTAAGGTGGAGTTTTTCAAAGATGACTTATGCAGTTATGCTTATCAAAATTAAAGAGTTTAATATAATCATATCCATTAATTAATATCCAAATTTAATTTTTATATTAACGTCTATTATAGAATTTTTAAATTTTAAAAATGATTTCACCAAACACTCTTGTTGACCCAAAGTTTATTTGGTAAGGATAATATGCGATATGTTGATGCTACGGATATGTATATGTTGCTCCACCTATCCTAGGTTTCCTGAGCTAATTTTCAGACTACTTTAGAAACCAGCCTGATTTTTCTTATTAGCATAGTAATATTAAATAATAAGCAAAGGATTGAGCAATAGATTGAGATAGGTAGAAAAAGAATGATTCAAATCACTTGTTTAATGACATATTGAACCTTATCTATTGAGCAAAAACTTTCTTTTTGTTGTGTTGTAGAATCATACTTGATTATTGAACTTTTACTTTGTCCATGCTTGAGGGAAATGACATTTGTATTTGGGTAAAGTACTATTTTAGTCTTCAATGTTTGGGCTAAATCTTAATTTGGTCCCTAACGTTTCAAATGTACTAATTTTG
Organism: Arachis ipaensis; assembly: GCF_059453495.1. Lineage (NCBI taxonomy): Eukaryota > Viridiplantae > Streptophyta > Magnoliopsida > Fabales > Fabaceae > Arachis > Arachis ipaensis. Next base: position 145,951,360 of record NC_142441.1, on the reverse strand, counting down.
TCCCAAAAAGTTTCGAAAGGATTCAATGTTGTCCCAAATTAGGATTTAAGCCAAACACTGACATTTTGAATATATTATTATACATTCTGAAGCAAAAATGCTCTAATCATCCTGAAAACATCCCACACCAACTTTGGGGCCTGCTCCCATAGTTGCTCTATTAGATTAAGTAATACAACAGATTTTTACTATAATTTGGTGGAATCCGGTTGAGGCCCAGTTCAATTGGTTGGATCTCTGAACTTTTGACCTGGTTGCTTGAGTGGTTTGATGTCCAATCTGGATTTTAGAACCTTATATGTCCAATCTGAGGGTCATTGTTGGTTTTATATGTAATAATTGGAGAACATCTTCAAACGAAAAATTTTAACATATCGTGAAGCTTTAGATTATTTTACAAAGAAAGAAACCTCAAGTAGATCCAATTGACTCCCTTGTGTCATTTAATTGCGTTTCAAATTTCTAATCGGGAACTTGTGTTGTTTATTTACTTGTTGAACTTGTGGAATTGTGCAAAATATGTTTGTTATCAGCTTATAAGTTTTATGAATTTTGGGGTGCCGATAGCTTTAACTGTATGTGGTTGAACTAGTGACTAAGTGCTGATTTCAATAACTGCTTATTTGCTGAAGGAGGCAAGCGGTGCATTTGTTGTTCAAATACTTCGTTCATTTTCTTCTCTCCTCATGAAACCTTTTTACATGCTATGACCATTTGCCACCTTTTTTTCACTTCATTCTTATTTCATATGATGGACATTAATTTTGGGCTTGTATTCTGCATGATGAACATGTGTTTAGGTTAACATGTTTTCTTCTACAACTTACAAGTTGCAAATTTGTTGGCTTTGGTTGACTTATTTCAAATTAGCTCAGCTTTAACTTTATTTTTGCATTTTATTTAATTTCTTATTTTGAGCTATCCTATCCACATTGGTAATACTTGCTGGTTTCATGTGATATACTTTACTCATTCTTGCTAATATCCTGCTGCAGGTTGATAGAGGCCGAAAGCTAAAATTTTATTCTTCAGCCAACAGAAAACAATTCACAAGCTTCTCACACAACACATGAATATCTTACATCCTTTTGCATGCCTTCCTCTATGCAATGCCATTGCAAGCACCAATCCTTTTTCCCATAACAATCAAATCATGAAATTTTCATTGGTTTCCCTACAAAGCTCTAGCTATCCAAGAACTTGGACTCCCTTATGCTGTTCTAGAGGTGGGATTACAAACTTGAATGGTGAGGACTTCAATATAGATCTCATTAAGGAAGATCTTGCTGATGATGATGGTAGTAGTGAGACTTTGGCTCAAGAAATATATGGAAGAAGGAAAACAAAAGACATTGATTTAGAGGGGTTAAAAGAAGATAATGATGTTGGTGGGTATTATGGCCAAGGACCATTTACAGGTAGGCCAGAGAAAGATCATGAGAGAGATCCAGAAGTTGCTGATATTCTTGGGAGTTTACTAGATGATCCCCAAAAGGCTCAATCCAAAGTAAGTAACTCATGTATTAGATGGTGCCATAATTTCTAGCATTGAGTAGTAAGATGTTATCTTGGTACTAGTAGGCGTTATTTAGATCCCAATGTTTTAAGGATGGCCTTCTTACATTTCATATTGAGGGGGAAAAATGGATCATCCTAGTAAAAGGATCAAAAAGAAAAATATGGAGGAGTAGCTTCAAGTTTCTTTGAATTTTGTTGCTGTTGATAGAGAGAAAAAAAAAGAGAACGGTTTATAAAATTCGTGTCTCACCACTACGTGATGGAACCGGTCCTATAAAATATACATTGAATTGTAAATATAGATATATTTGCAAATATACAAACATCTATATTTATCCTAAATACATGAGTTGGGGTTCTAATTATTGTACCTACAGATTCCGACAGTTAAGCTGGGGATATTGTTTGTGTTTATGTCACATGAACTATTTCGATTTGCAGATGGAAGACAGAATTAGGAAAAAAAGGAACAAAATACTGCACACAAAGACGGGATCAGGAGTACCAATGAAAGTGTCCGTTAACAAGTATGTTTAAACATTCAAATGTGTGTCATGTGTTTGTACTGGGCAGCATGCAGTTTCCTGTTTCTTGTCAAGTTTTCAGTTTTTCTCAGTTTTCTGTAAGAGAGTTACTAGTGTTTACTTTATTGATGTTTTATTTCATTTATTAAATTATAAATTGTCATTATATTCGCAGTAATCATCTTACAATAAGGTGCTTTCGTTAGAGGGATTGGGAGCTTGCATAATTTGTTGCATTGAGAAGTTTTTGCAAAGTTGTGAGGATTTATCATTATGAAGTTCTAAAGATGTATAGTCGAGACATTGAAATTATTGGTGTTAGTAAATTGGTATAGTGATTGGATTGGTCAACTTATTTATACTACTCTGTCATTTTCTCTTTCCTACTATCGTGTATGACACTAGAGCAGTATTTCTGTTGGTCAAAAGTATATGATACGATTATACTTAATAGTGGTATAATTTTTCTTATTACAGGTAGTATAGAAGGAATTTGACAATAAAGACCATTGAAAAGTTTAAATTGTTTCATGTAAAACCATTCATGTGCATCTAAAGCCATTGACTGCTCTAGAACTCTAGTTCCACGATTTCTATTCTGGTCATTTGTAGTTCTTTTATTGTTTCCCTCAATTAATTTCTTCGGTCTTTGGATTCTTTATTTATTGACACTATTCGTGCCTCTGTTAATAAAGCCCTTTTATCTAGTTTCTCCACTCGGGTTGTTTGCCAGTTGTCACCTTAGCTAATGGTTATAAAAGGCAATCTCAAAGGGGTTGGCACTGCTCATTCCTTATCATTTCTGGTTTTTCATGTAATCTCCTTTCTTTTAGCTCTTCTACTCATTCTCATAATTGGTTAATCTCTTTTACTAAATACCATCTTTCTACAAAATGAGAATTCATTCTGTCCTTTACTTTTCTGGGTCTCCATGTAATCTCCTTTTTCTTAGCCGTTTAACTCATTCATATAATTCTTAGATCTCCTTTACCAAAGATTCTATCTTCCTACAAAACCATAATTCATCATAACTGATTGGCGACGGATGTGAGTCCTGCTGCTATTGGCTCTAGCAGGACTTGGTGCATGTACTCTCACCTTAAACCCTTGTATAGCCATGCCCAATTTGTCATCTTATCCTTGCCAAACTCCAAAGAATGGTACCTAGCCTATCCTCTCTGTCTAGCTTGCTTGGTAAATCATATCAACTAGGGGTACACACTTTTGGTCCTCCTAATGGAGTAATAGTAATGTCATGTCTCCCATTGTTTTAGTTGATTTGATGTTTTAAGTTCCAAGTTGTACTGTGTCTTCTTTTGGGTCATGATACTTTGTCACTTTTTATTGTTTTATTTATGATCAATTACACTGAACTTGACTATTTTTAATGTCGAGTAGATTTACGTTATTTTTCTAATTTTTCAAAAATATTTATCAACAAAAATCAAAACTCAATTTGGAGTTCCTTTTGTGTAGTTCTCATTGCATGGGTGAATTAGTGCTACACTGCCGTACCATGCTCTCCTCTTCTTGTTCCCAGTTTCTTCTTTTTTTGGGCTGGGGTGGCACAGAGGTGCTGTTCTTGCTTCCTGTTACTCATTTAATCACATGCTGTCTTCTGTTTTCAGTAACCAAATCTTGTATTCCCTTTCTGTAACTGTATTTGGGCCACTTGTTTTGTTCTCAACCATATCCTTCATCTCGACAATATTTCCACCTGATCCTCTTGTATTTGCTTTGTGTTGGTATCAGTTAGTGACTTCGGTAATATTGGGTGCCTATAGTCCCTCATAGGGTAGTATGGGATAAGAAGAGTGGTTTCCTTCCTTAATAGCTAGCTTTTGAGGTGGGGTTCCCTACTTTTCTTAAGTACTTAATAATGGTTTTAGAGCCTAGTTGTCAGCGCCATGGAAAGGGCTACTCTAGGCTGGATTAAGGTGAATATCGAACACTGATAACTGATAGCCAAGTGGCTATCATTGGTCAATGTCGATAGAGTGAAGCTGCTTTGGACGTCAACTCTCCAGGGGCGGTGTATTGTTAGGGACTTGAGTATTATGAGATGCCCAAAGTTGCACATCGGGTAATATGTGATGCTTGATATTGTATTTAAGGAGTGGTTCTTCCTCCTTAATAGCTAGAATGTGTGGTTCTCTACTTTGCTTAATTAACAGTATCTGTGTGATATAATAATTAAATGTTCATTTTTCTTATTGGCTTTTGACATTGGTGTTTTCAGATTTGATTTTTCAAACTCATATATATGGCTTGAATTTTACAATACACCACTGGAAAAAGACATCTCCTTAATATGTGATGTAAGGAACTTTGTCTATGTTGTTTTTGCATATTCATCATGATGCATATGCTTCTGCCTGGATGTTTTGTTGAATGTGGGTCATTGCAGACTATTCGATCGTGGCATATTGTTGGACGTCTTGGTGGATGCAATTCGATGAACATGCAAGTAAATTTTTCTCTTCTTCCAAGGATGCAATACTCTCTTTTAATGGAATTTAGGCTTGATATTGTTGCTTATAGAATTATCATTATTCCTGCAGCTATCACAATCTCCGATCACGAAACGGCCAAGTTATGATTTTATTCAAGGAGCTAATGTGACGCCAACTACATTTTACAACATTGGGGATCTTGAGGTTCAAGACAACTTGGCTCGAATATGGTGCAGAACTAGTTGTATAGTCTTTCCTTGTTAATAACTGTTTGTAGATTAGCGGGATTTAAAGTGCAAATACTAATAATTTTTCGTTGTGAAATGACAGGGTAGATATTGGAACCAGTGAACCGCTGCTTTTGGATGTCTTGATAAATGCATTAACACAGATAAGTTCTGAGTATGATTTCTACTTTCTCTCAATTCCATTGATACATTAGTTTAGTCGTTTACAGTGAAAAGAAAAACTACAATTCTGCAACACCCCAACTAAAATCATCTGGAAACAAACAGTTTTTTATAATTTGCATGAGCAATAACAGTAGTAAATAGAGCTTATTCATTAGGTCAATGCTTGGTTGATATCTAGAAACTATAAAGCAAAAAATATGAAATGCCAACAATATCTGACTTGGTTAGTAATCCCTGGAGATTATCAAGTTACCAGAAAATTTTCATTTCTTCTACAGCTGCATGTACTTGAGTTAACAGACATCATAATGTCATGGTCTCCTGGCTTATAAGAGGCTAACTTCAAATCTATATCATATTTGCACTGAATATTATTAGTGAATAGATGGAGTCATATTCTAAAGTTTAGTATTTGGGTCCTGTAAAGAGTAAGTTTTTAAAGATAGAAAGCGAGAGCTGAGTCACCATTGGGTTGGTAACTTCTGCTGAATCAAACTTTTTGTTGCTCCTCAAACTTGAACTTAAATGATTTTGTCTGACCTAGGAACAAAAGCTTAATCCAGGCTAACAAATTCTTGTAGTTCAACTTTTAGGGTGACTTATGGAGTATTAGAGAAGATACCTGTCATAGGATCATTACTATGTTTGCCTATTTTGAATAAGAGAAACAAGGTGATTTCTTGAGTTTCAGAAGTAGTGGAAGGTATTTTCTCGTGAACATACCATGATAGTAAACTTTGTACCAAAGACAAGAAACAAAGCACCTAAAAGGGACCAGAATACACTGACAAATAAAACGGCACTAGTGACATGTGAAACAGTAGTGTGGAGGCTGGCTTGTGGATCTCATATCCCAGTGAAATGCGTTGATTGAAGATATTCAGATAATGCACGACTGATACTCTAGTGGTGGACTTGGTTGCTCAAATGGTGACACTTGGAGGACTAGCTAATTCCGCTTGCAATCTGGTTTTGCACTTACCTTGACAATTGAGGGAGTTGGGATCACAGATCAAGGTTGTCAAGGGTGTATTTTCCTCCCGAGACCAAACTTAGCTCGAGCATTGATGCCAGCTTGAGGATACATGAGGATCATCACGCTCATTCAATCTTGACTCTCTAGTTATCTCTGTACTACTTATCATTGTTCCATATTTCAGTAGGAGTGGCAAACACCAATTGAAAAGATTATGAAGTTTTCCTTTGGTGTGGCACTTTGGATACTTGGTGGGATCACTCGCTGGGATCACTATGTCCTTTTACTGCATAATACAAGCAAATGCTGGGAAATTGGGTGATATCTCACTGATATTTGCATCTCCCTTGCCCTTCTATTACTGTTTCATTCTTCCACTTTCTCTAGATGCCAGGTTCTTACAGTCTCCTTGATGGCTTTTCTTTGTCTTCTAATCCTACAAAAGAATATGGTCTCTTGACTCTTTTGGTAGTTTTAGTTATAAATTCTTCCAACTTTTCACTCATTCCTCCAATACAAGCTATTTCCATCTAGTCAAAATTAATATGAAATTATGAATACATGTTCCAGTTCAAAGGTCTAATAAGACTATCTCCCCTTATTTGTTTTATGTGGAAGGCAAATTCAGTGTCAAATTCACATTTTCTATTGACTTGGTTTGTTAGAAGAAAAAGAGCCAAAATGTTTGCAGCATTGTGCATTTTTCGCTACTATTTGGACTATTTGATTGGAGCGTAATACATGTACTTCCATGACAGATTTTCTTACAAGAACATTTTATGGGATAAGATTAGATGCCTAACATCTATTTGGTGTAAAACTCATGATCTTTATAATGGATATTCTTCTAAGAAATGTTGAGAGATTGAAAAGTTATGCTTTATAAATAAATCTTATGTTGTTTTGCTTTTACTTTATAAAAAAAAAAAAAAAACATGTTTGACTTGTTTGCTCTAATCTTATTCTTTTCGATACTTATTTATTTATTTATTTTACGATAGTTTTGTTGGAATCAAGCAAGTGGTCTTTGGTGGGGAAGAATATGAGAATTGGAACGAGAATATGACATCAGAGGATTCAGGTTTTAGTGTTCACAAGATCTGAACCCAATTTTCTGCCATATTATTTGATAGAGGCAAGTGAAGAGGAAGTCAGGAAATACTGCATCGTATGTATTTGACAAGCAGTAAGCAAAAAACTAAATAAATAAAACCTTTTAGCATCTCTGGTGGCTGTATGTATTAGTTTTTTTATTTTATTTTATTATTGTGATTTTTTTATGGCCGCCACTATTTCCCAGGAACTCGACCATTCATGAATATCAATGTCAAAGACGTGTGATGGAGCTCTGGGATTTTGATGGCTCTGGAAATTCAACCATTAATGAATATCGAAGTCAAGACATGACAGACGAGATAACAGTTCTGTAATTTAGTTATCGGATTTGTTGTTACTAAGGATAATTAATCAAAATGAACTTAATTTTGATTTGATGTAGTAGCTCTTAATGAAGTAGTGGAAAAGTTTGACAGCGTTAAAGGTTCCGTGGAGGAGAGAAATGACTAAAGACCCTTTCGGTAAGATTTCTGGGAATGCTACTCCCAGCAATCACGAATCCTTCTTTTTTTTCTTTGAAAATTTATCCCTTTGTTTGGTTGATACATAATTATTGGAACAATTAATCCTGGAATATTTTATTAATTTTCTGAAAAAATGTTAACAATCTATCTATTTTATTATATAAAAATTGGATTTTTGCATTTAATGATAGAGCTAAAGTAGCATGTTTGTTTTAGAATTTGTTTCTTTTAACTCATTAAATACAAGTTATTACGATAAACGAATTATATCAATTAATTAATTTGATTAGATATTTAAATATCATATAATTTATTATAATTTATATCAATTTGATTTGGTAGTATTTCTTAATTTATTTTTTTAATTTATTAAAACAGATTTATTATGTGTATTAATTAATTAATTTGATTAATTTATTAGTCATTAAAATAATAGATCTATGGCCAATGAGATAGTTTAAATAACATAGTTTTTCTATACTCACCTAGAGGTCGCGGGTTCGAGTTTTTTTTCTAACTTTGGAAAAAAAATAAATCTATGAATTAAGGACTATAGTTATTCAAATTGAATGCAATAAATATAAATTAATTTTGTTAGAAAATTATGATCTTTTGGTCTACTATATATAAATGGCCACATAAAATTCTAAGAATCATCATTTTTATCGTTCTTGTTATTTCAATTCTTTTTTTTTTCTTTATGTATAATTTCTTTTAGAGTAATTATCCAAATCAGTTCCGAAGATTTTAAAATCGGACGTTTTAATCCCCGAAGAAAATTAATACACAAATCAGTCTCCATGGTTACTCTCCGGTGGCCAAAACAATATCCAAACCCATTTCTCTGTTTTATGCCACCGAAAAAAGCTGAAGTAACACGGTTACTCTCCAGCGTGTCTAGCAACATGTACAGGTATCATAGAAGGACAAATTAGTCCCCAGCCATCTCATGAAAACGGTGTCGTTTAGGGCTTGGCACCAGACGTTGAGTTTTAGTGGGAGACACAAGGTCGCGCTTCTTCTCCTCTACCTCAACCCCTCTCTACTCGAATAGAAACCAAACCCACACATTCTTCAAACTTTTACAGAGAAGGTGGTTGTCATTGCATCACACCTAATCTCCCAGAGCATCATTGTCATTATCGTTAAAGAATTCGATTTTCAACGCTAGCATTGGGTGACTCTGTTGACATGTCGCTCCCAAAACGGCAGCAACGATTGGCGCACAGGACCCAATTGAGTGGATGTAACGACCGTTGAACACGCTCATTGAGGAATGTGAGTTTGTATTCTCTTCTTATGTTGAATAGATTTATGGAATTTTAAATTAGTTAAGTACAATGCTGAATGTCACCATTACAGAGTATGTTGGATTTTGAGTTTTTGTTCTGTGACAATTATAGAGTATAATGGTTTGTTGTTATGTTGTGACTGTATACTGTTTGGTTAGGGTTCATTTACAAAAATTCTCAAAATAGAGTAGTTTAGGGTTTGATGATTTTGTTTGTTGATTTCAAGTATGTTGTACTTGCAGTTAGATGGAGGATTATGTAGTTCCTGTTTTCCACCACGGTGGACATTTTGTAAGGGATAACAAGGGAGTTCTTCTGTATATTGATGGAAAAGTTGACAAATTTTTTAAGATGGATATTGACCTCATATGCGTCTTTGACCTGGAAATTCTGTTCAAAGGTTTGGGCTATTTGGATTACAAGGTTATGTACTGGTTTGATTCTAATGCTCCTGACTTGGAGAGGGGTTGCACCCTATAAAAGGAGATTTGGAGATTAATCATTTGCGTGAGAATAAACAGATGAACTAGAAGACTGATGAGTTTTATCTATATTTCGATCACCCGATAATGGTCACTCCACTAGAGGACATCAATTTGGACTTTGATGCTAATGCAGATGTTGAGGAAGAGTCTAGTGATGACAGATATGAAACAACAGAGGATGAACCATATAGACCACCCCCAACAGGATTTGAGAATGAAGATAGTGACTCAGACTGTTTGATTGTGAAGAGAAATACTAGAAAAATTGGCAAAAAAATAGAAGATGGTGTAGGAAAGAAGATTTCACAGAGAAATATAGGTGCAAGAAGGAAGGCTTCAATAGAGAATAAGAAAGCTACAGCTAGGCCAAGCACAATTAAGCCAAGTGTGGGTGTCTAAAAAACTGCCAAGACAAACACTAATGGAGCTACTGGTTCTGGATCAGAGTATGCAGGTCCAAACAAGTCTAGGGCTGTTGTTGCTGCTAGGCCCAATGATGCGAGCATCTTTCCTATCTTTTACTATTGAATTTACATTCGAATTTGTTAAGTTTAATCAAGATTTAAATACTTTTTAGCCACTATGAATGCTACTTTGATTTGTGTGCAAATTTGGGTTATTTCAAGTAGCATTCGGATGGATTTGACAGAGTTTGTGTAGAAGAAAATGATGCTGTCAACCCTTACCTCCTTGTACTCCAACGAGCATAACTTGAGCTACAAAGGTCCACATGACGCGGTTTTAGTGGCATTGGAAAGCTAACTTCCAGAGATTTTCATGATATATAATAGTATACACTTTTTCTTTTGAAATTATGGCCTTGGTGGTGCCTAACTTGGGGTTCTCCAAGTTAGACACCATGATCACCTAACGCCTCCCAGATGTACTGCCTTGGTGGCGCCTAACTTTGGGATTCTCCAAGTTACACGCCAATTAAAAGAAGAACTAGCAATTGCATGCGGCCAATGTGGCGCCTAACTTGAAATTTTCCAAGTTAGGCGCCAACCTTGAGGAATCCAGTGGTCCCATTCGTCCTCCAAGCTTTTCATTCGAAGATTTTATTTTATTTTGATTAAAACTTTATTTTATTTATAAATAAGAAAAAATATTATTTAGTTTTAGAAAATATATTTTATATTTATTAGGATTTGATATAAAAAGGAAAAGATTCAGCCCTTCGGGCTAACTTCTTTCTTACGCACCTCATTCTACAGTTTACAGTTTTTAGAACCCTAGTTTTCTCTCCGAGCCATGAGCAACTAAGCCTCCACTGTTAAGGTTAGGAGCTTTGTTTATTCTATGGATTGATACTATTACTCTTCTATTTTAATTAATGTATTGATTTCAATTTCAAGAATTTTTTTTCGTTCTTCATCTTAAGGATTTGGATAGATCAGAAGAATAACCCTTATTCTATTTGAGTTCTTATAAACCTTGGAAAAGTAATTTACTTGAACAACAGTTTGAAAACAATTCCTTCTAAATCACTAATTATCTGGACTTAACGGGATACGTGACATATAATCCTCTTATATTTGGATAATTATGATTTCTGTGGTACATAAACTAGAATTGGAGTTAAACCTCTAATTGAAATTAAGTGACCAAAGAATTGGTGGTTAACTAGGTTAGAGGAGACTAAATTACTAAGAAATTAGGGTTTAGTCACATATAGTTTGCCATGAATTGAATCTTGTATGATTAAAATAGTTGATAAGAAATAAAAATTTGGAAGATAAACAACTCTGAAACCTTAACTGTTTTCTCCCGTATTCTTCATATCAATTTATTGTTTGCCTTTAATTCTCTGATTTTACCGTTTAATTTTTTCGGACCTTAACATCATTTTCTACTTGTCTAACTAAGTCAATCACTCAATCATTGTTGCTTGATCCATCAATTCTCGTGGGATCGATCCTCACTCACCTGAGGTATTACTTGATACGACCCGGTGCACTTGCCGGTTAGTTTGTGGACTTTAAATTCCACACCGCTCAACACTAAGGCTCTAAATAATGCTGGACAAAAAGGTCATGAGTCAAACTCATCTGGCCCAACTGCAAATGGGCCAAATACTGTCAGAACAAGGGTTGGATTGCTAAATTCTAGGGCTGCCAGTGCTGCTGATCTTGCCAATAGTAGTGGTGAAGATGAGACTGAGAAAAATATTGAAGAAAAAGATCTAATTTTTTAGTATGAATCAGAGACATTGTTGACTTCGAAAAGTTCTGAAGATGAGAGAGATAGGTATGAATTCCCTCAATTTAATGAAGGTGTTGGATTTTGGGGAGTTATACTTTGAGTTGGGAATGGAGTTTGCCACAATTGAAAGTTTTAAGAATGCTCTTAAGGATCATGTAATTTTAGAGGGGAGAAAAATTACGTATATAAATAATGATCAAAGGAGGGTTAGATGTGATTATGAACATGAGGTGGAGAGGATTAAAAAGCCAAGAAAGCCATGTTCTGTGTCTAGTATGGTGAGTAAAATTTGAGTTAAAGATCTGCAATTTGTGTTACTGCACTGTTAGGTTTGCTACCACAACTTTGTTTACTCTTTGCATATGCTATCAGTAAATTCTGGAGCAACAATTCTCTAAAGTGCAAAAGCCAAGCAACCTATCATTACACCACATTATCTTGTACCAATCCAATCTAGCACTCCACCTCCTATTCCACCACCTAGACTAAATCAAGGCGTCTCGAAAGAAACAATTGCAGCGGCAAGTAAGGGCACTACCTCAAGAATGTTCCAGTTTATTCCCAATCCTTGGTTCAAGCATCCGAGACAGAAGTGACTGAAGACAAATGATTATATTTTTTGATGTAATAGTTTGGTTTGTATTTTGGTAATGAGCTTTTAAATTGATGGACATAAACTTGAAATACTCTTAATTTAGGGATTGATGAGAGATTAGTATAGATGAAACTTTTTTTGTGGATTATGTTTCGGCTCATGTATGGCTGAATTTTGACTTTAATTTAAGTTGTTACTGTGACAATTATGTTATTTTTATTAGGTTGAATCTGTGACTTGCATCCTATATTTTGAAGTTGCTATTTGACATTAAAGTAATATATTTGCTGTTATAAGTAATGGTGCTGTTATTTTTTTCCATTATTCATTTCATGCTACGTATCATCAGTGAACTTATAAGTAATGGTGCTGCTTTTTTTTCATTATTCATTTGACTACATGATATAGCAATATGATTTTGTTGAATTCACAAAAGTCAACAACCAAACATTTTAGAATAAAACTTTTAAGGTGATATATTGCATAAATTTTCTTCTTCTCACAAGAATTTAGATCACAAAAAAAGCATACAAATTTGCAATGCACGTTTCAGTGAACTCTTAAATAAAAACTAACATATAACTTACAAAATAGCTATTGTAACTGACAAAATCAACACTAACGCTGCAAAGAACATGATAACAAGTACTATATTCGTACATTTACTCTTGCCTTCAGCTTTTGAGACTACATTTTTTTGAATCTCTAACAAGTCAATTCTATTTTGCAACTCCATCAGTTTGTGTTCCAAACCAGCATTATTGGTATCATACATGGGTGAAATATTAGCAACAATCTCACCACCACTCATGGCAACATTCTTCACTGAATCATCATTCTTTAACTTAATGTCAAAAATCTTATCAACCCATGCATCGAATTTGCAATGAGATAACTTTTCCTGCTCATCACACTAACACAGCTCTTCAACACAATTCTTATAGAACGTAAATTATTCGAAATCCTACAATTATTTACTTTATATAGTGGGCATCCAATCTACCCGAATTTTCATGAGTTCTTGAAGTGGAGATTATTGCATACAAACCGCATAGGCATTTTGTGTGTTGCTCTTTGGAAATTTCAACTTTGCTTAGGTTGCCGATGTCATCGTCTCCAATACCGCTGCAACTATGGCCACCGCCGAGTCTCCCACCATGGCGATTCGAAGGCGACAAGCTTCCTTTGCTTGGTGTCATTGCAGCTACTGATAAACTAGGGTTCCAAAACCTTCAACGAAAAAGATGTTTTTATTCGAGTATGTAGATAGGGGTTGAGGTAGAGGAGAAGAAGCGCGACCTTGTATCTCCCACTAAAACGCAATGTTTGGTACCAAGCCCTAAACGACGCCGTTTTCATGAGGTGGCTGTGGATTAATTTGTCCTTCTATGACACCTATACATGTTGCTGGACATGCTGGAGAGTAACCGTGCCACTTCAGCTTTTTCCGGTGGCATAAAACGGAGAAATGGGTCTCGAGATTGTTTTGGCCACCGGAGAGAAACCATGGGAACTGATTTGTTTATTAATTTTTTTCGTTGACTAAAAGGTCCGATTTTAAAATTTTTGGGGACTAATTTGAGTAATTACTCTTTCTTTTATGTATAAATGTACTCAAAATGAGAGGGGACCGATGAGTGTTTCATTGATTATTTGTTTGACGAATACTATAGCTCAAAATATCTCAATTTAGGCATTCTACCACTGTCGATAGAAGTTGAACATGTAGTAGTTCAAGGTGGCCACCAGTGTATTTTTTATACTATTGGACAGAAGAATATTTATTAAAATGAATATACCCATTGTAATGAATTTTCTTTTTCAATGGTTAGATTTTTATGTCAATCTTGTAAATTCTTTGAAAGCACAATACAATAAAATAGGTTAAGATTAACATCATTAGAAACTAAATTTAATTGTTCAAATCAGTACCACTAATTATGTTAATAAAGTAATTTTGTAATAATGATAAGATTTACATTTTAATTTTCTCGAGTAAACTCATTTCAAAATGTAGGAATTAGACTCAATTACACTAAAATTTTGAAGGTAATATAGAATTTCACAACAAAATTAACGTTTATTAAATGAAATAAATTTATTTATGACTCTTTAAATAATAACCCGACTTAGAAAAAAATATTAATGTCATCGTTCTTATTAACTAAAGCATAATATTAGGTAGTTGATAGTTTCATAAGCGAAAATTATTAAATAATAACGTAAAATTAACATTGAACAAGCAATAAGAATTCATAAAAAATCTATTATATATTACCAGTTTTATAATTAAAATATGTCTTATATCATATTCTCATCTATTTTATTTATTATCTATTCTATTATATAAAAATCAGGTTTTTACACTTAATAATGGAGCACTGATGTGTCATGCTTCTAAGAGTGTTTAACGATTTATTTCTTTTAACTCATTAAATACAATTCATTACGATAAATTAACTAGCAACAGAGATCCAATCTGAGCCGATTTAAGGAGGAACACATAGATTTCATCTGCACTGTGTCTTTAAGGTAATGAACCTAAGTCAGATTTGGAACCCTAACAATGGGTCTAAGTTGATCTCGCTTGCATTGAGGTCTTAGTAGGTCTAAATATATCTTGTATTAATATTTTGAGTCATTATTATAACACATAATATACTATTTAATATTATAACAATTAGTATATATAAAAGTTAGATATATTTACAAGAGATTTTTTAATTCAAATTAAAAAATAATTTTTTAATTCAAATTAAAAAATATTTTTTTTAGTTTTAAATATTATTTACTAATATAGTCACCAAAAAAATATTATTTACTAATATAATAAAAAAATAAAATAACAATAATCACTCACATAATTAAAATATATAATTCTAATATATACGTGACACTATATATATCAAGGATTACTATATATGATAAATAACTTTTTTTTTGTAATGACTATTTATATAATTTATTGCACAATTTTTCTCATCTTAATATTTAATGAATTTAAGATATAAGATATTATTTAACATATAGAATAAGTAACTTAAGTCATTATCTAGGATAATAAGTATAATAATATAAATACCTACTTACTTATTAGTAGTGAGAAAATAAGTAAATAGTATAAATTGATATTTTTTTAGCAAAAAAGTAATAATAAATATTATTAATTAAGTTAATTATATAATTAAAAAATTATGAATAATTTTTTAAATAATAATAAAAAATGAGATAACTATTCACATATTATAAAAATTATGAAAAAATTTGGTACAATAAATCAATCTTTAATAGATTATACATTAGTCTTGTTAAAAAATAAGACAATTAATATATTAGATATTATTATCTACATACTAATATAATATATATTATCGATTATTCAGGTTATAATTAATTTTAATCTAATTTTTGATAACTAAAATTTAAATGACTAAAAATTATTAAATGCTAAATATTTTCTACCTAACTAATTTTATTTTTGTTATTGAAATTAAAAAAAGATAAGTTGTTAAATTTGAGTAAGAAAATAAAAAATATTTTGAATTTTATCTCGCTAATCAAAATTAATTTTAAGATAAGAAATTACTTTGTACATTATATGTAGGATAGTGTAGTTATTTACTATTCTTTAATGGCAAATATTGTCAAATAAAATCGTGTAAGAAATTAAAAAGAAATATATTTACCAGTTCAGAAAATACTAATTTATTCTTCAATAGAATAAATTATATATTGAATAACAAAAATTATTATTGGTTTCTCTTCACACTAACTAATACTCAACGATAATATTTTGGTATACTATATTACTAAGAAATATTAATCAATCTAATAACTCTTGTAATGACATAAGTCTATAAGTTTAAAAATTTAAAAATCATGTGATAAAATGTGAAGTTTTAACAAATAGCAATGTTGATCATATTGTTTTGACTTCAAGAATGAATACGATACCAACAAATAAAATTATCTCAGATAAATTTCAACAAAGACAAAAGTCTATAAGTATATTGCTATTTATGAGAAATTAATTTATTTTAAAGACATACAAATTTTTTCTACGAATTTTCTAACTCGATAGGCTGAGGACTAATCATATCCACCATGTATTGATGCTCTGTTTATTAAGGATTTTACCGCTAACTAAGCATCTCTAAAAGAGTATTTTTAGAGTATCACTTTTGGTACTTTCAAGAAGTGAATTGATTTAGAATTGAAATCTGCATTGGAGTTGATATATGAAATGAAATCGGTATCACCTTGATGGAAAATCAATAAAATATTGGACTCGTATAATTATGTTGATAAAATAATTAAAAATAATATAAAATTCTAAATAAACTAAAATTAAGCATTGAAAGAACAAATTTTACTTTTAATTTTAAATTATTATTTATGACATATGGTTTTACAAATATTTTTGTTGAACTCAAAATAAAATTAAAATTAGAATTAGTATTGGAGATGCTTTTATAAATTATTACACATATAAAATCAAATTTAAATTTTAAATACTTATTTAAATAGACAAATAAAATGACTATTCAATTAATCTAAATAAATGAAGATAAATATTAATTATTTTTAATATTTTTAAGTTATAAAATATTTATAATAATAATTATTATATATATTTTTTGTTTAATTTTTTAATAAAAAATTTTATATAATTTTATGTATTATTTTGTATAGGGCACAAAAATATACAATAATTCAGTATAAAATATCACTTCTAATTCTCTCACATTACTTGACACAACAAGAGAATAGACACTGCATTTTTACACATGGAAAAAAACAAATTTCTACAAGTAGCATCCGCCTTTTAATGCTGATAATTAATGCGTTAGTTGCATTGGTTAGAGGGTCTTCTATTTGGTGCATGTGAATCATGAATCACTTTAGAAACATATGAATTTCAAGAATAATTTCAACGACCGACAAGTGGTCGTCGAACTTGGGAGTATATTGTCCACAACTAGGAGAAATCTTTAGTACTATTTATTTATTTATGAGTTTAATTAATATATATTCTTAAAATTACTATTAGTAAAAACATTTTAAAATCTTTTTAACAAATATAAAATAAATATATTAAAATTTTAAATTTTTATATTTTTAATATGTTTTTTAATAATTTTGTTTTAATTTATAATTTTGTCTTATACTTTAAGACAAATTAACTAAATTCGTTAATTTATTTACGTGGACAGGATTATTACAACGAAAAATTTTGATAGAAACGTGAAGGAGAGAGAATAAATTTCTAAACAAGGCATCATAATGTATACGTTTGAATAATGTAATATATCAGAAAAATGATACCACTTAAAAGTACTGAAACTTAGTAATATATAAAAAAAATTGAAAAGAAATATAGCAAACTTATGATAGTAAATAAATTCTTTATTACATTGGATCGGATTTAATTATTGGTATATATTTTACGGCTCAACTAGGTATCTTTTAAAAATCGTACAACATTCAGCTTTTTATTACAATAATTAAAAAAAATTAAAACAAACACAACTAAAAATTATGAATAGATTTATTGTCTTTTTAAAATTAAATACACATTCAAAATACAATCTAAAAAAACTGAAATTTAAAATTTAAATTTTAAATTTTTGTTTCATATTTAATATATTTAATTATTAATATATTATAATTTAAATACATATCTAAAAATCAAATTATTCAAAATTCAAAATTTTGATTTTAAAAATATAAAATAAACCTTAAACCATCAAATTATTAATTAAACTCGTACAAAACACTCAAAGAAGCAGAGAAGTCACGTTTGCGCCATGTCGAAAATTCAGAGGCGCACATAGAAAACTCAGAGGTGCACATCGAGAAGTCATCCTCCGCTGTCGTTCATCCTCTTCCGCGCTCATCCTCAACGCTGCCTTCCTCCTTTTCGGCGCTCATTTACAACGCTGTTTTTTTAATGTTTAAATTTAAATTTTAGATTTATGATTTTGGATGTGTTTTAAAAATATTTTCTGTATAACATCATAATTTTAGATGTGTTACAATTATTTTTTAATGTTTAAATTTAGATTTTAGATTTATGATTTTGGATGTGTTTCAAAAATATTTTCTGTATAACTTCATAATTTTAGATGTGTTACAATTATTTTTTAATGTTTAAATTTAAATTTTAGATTTATGATTTTGGATGTGTTTTAAAAATATTTTTTGTATAACTTAATATTTTAGATGTGTTACAATTGAAAAAGAAACTACAATTGAAAATATTTTAGTTTATGTATATAATTATATTCGACCATTCATAATTGTATTATTAACATTTATATTGTATTATTAAAGTTGACTGATTTTAGATGTGTTTTAAAAATATTTTGTATAAAATATCATACTATCAGATGTATTATAATCGAAAAATAACAACACAATTTTAAATTAATTGTTGATTATATACTTTATTTGCAACAACTTTATTAATAAAATTAAATAAGATCAACCTTGTTCCAATTAAATCAGCAGAGTGTTTTTATGTTTAAATTAAAATATAATTAAAAATGTTGAACATGATATTTCTTAACAAATTACATAAACACACGTCTGGAAAATAATGATACCCCTTTCACCAATGCAAAATGAGAGATGGAGAATTCAGCTGGCAGCGTCCTTTTTTATTTGGGATTCACTAATGCGTGTGAATATCCCGTAGAATAAGAAATTTAAAAAACTGTATCTGTTACGTGACGAAAGTAAAGCAAAGTCACCGTAACCACCAATGAAGTGGGTGGGTTTTAAAATTTAAATTTAAATTAAAATCTAATTATAGATATGTATCTACAAAATAGGAACATGTTACACTAAAAAAATAATTAAATATTATTTAAATTTGATTAAAGGCTGATTAATATTGTACAACTAACATTTCTCTATATTTTAATATTATCTATATATATATATATATATTCTCTTTTCATATTTTTTACGGGAATTATTATAATTTTTCTAAATTAAGAAATAAAAAGAAAGCTATCGTTAAGAGTTTGCCAAATATTCTGATGAAACTTTAAATGATGTTGTAAAAGCCACATTGTAATTTGTGGCCTTGAAAATTCTAAAATATACGTGGTTGCAAAATATGGAGAATTTATTAGGAGTTATAAAATTGTTTTATTATTATATTTTAGTCAAAGATAAAATTAAACATGCCAATTCGGATCCCTGGCATTCTATTACCAATTAATGTTAGGGGTGGCAATATGCACCCTACCCGCGGGTACTCAACCCGATTCCATCCGTTCGGGTAGGTTGTTAACCCGATTCGCAGCGGGTATGGTAGGGTGCGGGTAGGATTCTCGTGCGGGTTGGGTTCTCGTGCGGGTCGGATAGGATGCGGATTGAGCTTCAACTCTATCCAACCAACCCGCACTCTATATATGTTTATATTATATACTTATATAAAAATATGTTTTAGGCGGATGTTGAATCAAAGACCTCTCACTAAATGCAAAAGATTCTTAGCCACTAAAAGAAAATTATTAATTGATAATTTAAATTTTTTTGTACATAAAAATCAGTTCTATTTTAAATTATCATCAAGTTATATAATAATGTATATTTTTTGTAACCCGCGAATAGGATCGGATACTCGCGAGTTAAGAGCGGATAGGATTAGGGTTGGGATATTCTCAACCCGCAAATAGAGTAGGGTTAAATTTATATAAAAATCTCAATCCGCGGGTAGAGTTAGGGTTGGATTCAAACTTTACCCTGCCCTACCCACTTTCAGTTTGCCACCCCTAATCAATGTAGTGTCGTGAATGAACTTTTCTATAAAGAGAGAAGGATCTGTATTTCAAATGACTTGCCATTCCACAGAGCAAGTATTTCCTTAAAAAGTAAAATACAAGTCCTTTTTAGATTTTTTTTTTCTCATGTATATTTTGGTTCCAATCTTTTGTCATAAAAAGAGAATTTTATTCTATTATAGAAAAATTAAATGCGTGCTCTTAATAATTGCTTGTTAATTAATTCTACTTTCATAAAGAGGTATTGCAACGAGTCATCTTTTCTTTCATATGATCACTCTTTTCCTAAATATGTTATTTCAACAAGTTTAATTTCTTATATCTATGTTAGTTCATTTCTTTTATTTTCTTAAATCTCAAGTATGTAGTAGTGTTAGTTGTATTGATATTATAATAACTACTACTAAATATGTATGACAAAAAAGTCATATTAAAAAAAAATAAAGATAAACAGTTTTTTTTTATTAATATTAACTAATTAATATTTTAGGCTAATTTTTATTTTAAAATTTAAAATTGATCAAGTATTAACTAAAAATATTAAATTTTGTTAGTCATCTTGCTAGAAAAAATATGATATTGTTACTGAAATTGTGTGTTTTTTTGTTACATGCATGCATCAGGTTTCAGGTTTTGAAAGCATCGCAGTTGTTGAATATGGGAACGAAGAAGAAGAGAAATAATAATGTGGTAGCTGGCATGGATCAAGATGAACTAATAATGGATCCAAAGCTCTTAGCTGATGACGATAGTTGCTTTTGTGACTTCAATGGAGTTGAAATTCACCACAAGATACAACATCCTTCTGCTGATGAATATGAATTATTATCTCATCCTACTATGATTCTGTTGCATGGTTTTGGAGCCTCAGTATTGTCATGGGAACAAGTGATGAAACCTTTGGCTGAGGTTAGCGGTTCAAAAGTTATTGCTTTTGATAGGCCAGCCTTTGGCTTAACATCAAGACCAATTTCTACTTCTACTTCTTCTTCAGTAAAAGCTCTAAATAATTATAATCCATACTCAATGGCATTCTCAGTTCTTGCAACCTTGTCCTTCCTTGATTTAGTAAACACTGCTGGCAACGCTATTTTAGTAGGGTATGTTATGTCATGAATTGTATTTTCTCTTTTTGTCTGTTTTAGTTGTTAAGTAAATATTTGAAAAAGTCTAGGTCAACACTTTTATTAAAATTTAAGTAGCACTTAATACAAAATTTACTCCTTTAGCACTTCTCGTAAATATTAACAGAGATAGTTTACTCACAAAAAGATATCTCAATTTAATATAATAGGTATTTACATTTTAATTTTTATTTTTATGTATAGACATTTTTATATGAATAGCACAATTTTATATATTGTTATTTTAATTACTACAGAAATGTGTTTTAGTGAAATGTAAATAAAATTGAGTAAAGAATAAAAATTTTACTAATTTTCTTACTTATAGAAATTTAAAATATGTTATGATTAATTATGAAAAAATAGTGTATTTTTTATGGATATTGAGATATTTTTTTTAACTGAAATTCACAAATTGAACAGTTTTATTCTAGAAATAAAATTTAAAGTCCAATTTGGGGTAATAGAGAAATCTGGACCTCAAATTTGTGTGGATTGAAAATTTTTTTAAAGAATAAATAAATTGATAGGTCAGTTTTGTGGAAAAAAAAATTAAAACTTTGTGGTATCCACACTAAAAAAAATACATCAAGTATCTATATTATTAAAAAACACCACTTAAATCACAATGCTAAAAATAAAAAGTCTAAAAATTCACATGATTTATTTTTTGTTTTATATCTTTTTCTTTTATAAATAAAAAAAAATTTTCACTTTTCATTAACAATCACCTCTTTATTGTAATATTATCCTCATTATTATAGTTATGAGTCATTGGCTATAATGGGTCACGTAGTTAGCATGACAATGTTTTTGTAAAATTTTTCTTTAAAAAAATGAAAAAAATATTTTCTATAAATACTTAAAAATAAAGAATATTATTAATGGAATATAAAACAATATTAGATTATTATTCATAATTAATAATTAATAAGAAAATGACATCACTACAACTGATGTTGTTGCAGGCATTCAGCGGGTGCAGCAGTAGCAGTAAATGCATATTTTGAGGCTCCTGAACGTGTTGCTGCTCTCATCCTTGTTTCCCCAGCAATACTTGCTCCTCTTAAAGCTGTTACTACACCCAACATTATTATTAAACAAAATCTACCAATTCAACATAACTACTCTATAAGCAAAATTCCAAATTCTGTGCTTTATAAGATGTCCTCCAAGATTGTCAAGTTCATGGCACATGCACTAACACCAATCATGAAGGAAATCATACGTTCGTCTAGGAAATTCTTTTATGCCATCCTGCGTTCATCCCTTGCTATAATGCTGGTAATTAAATAATTAATTACTTATAAATTGTTTAATTGAGATACTATATATACTATACTATATCTAAGCTAGTTAATTAATTTTTCATCATGATATATATTGTCATCAGGTGAGAGTGCTTGTTGATAAGTTTGGTACTGCTGTAGTTCGAAATTCATGGTATGACCCAAACCAGGTCACGGAGCATGTCCTTAGTGCTTACAAAAAGGTATAATCTCTCGCTCTCATTGTGATTCATTTCTTTCATTTTTATATCTAGACATAAGTTTAGTATTATGTTAATTTTAGGCACATTAATAAGTGCTAGAATCTGTATATAATAATTAGAAGGTGATAAGTACAAGAGTTTAACACTGATGAACATGATTAGTTTTTGGTTTTGTTTGGTTAATTAGCCCGATTACAATTTTTTTTTTGAATTTTTGAAAGGCAATTCCTCGGAAATTTTTATTTTAATTTTTTTAGAAAAGTAATTTGTTGGAGACGAATGTATTTTTTTAAAAAAATAATTTGCAGGAGGTGAATAGTATTTATTTTTAAAAAAATTATAATAAGGTGATAATTAAATTCTCGAAAATGTTGACATTGGACTAATTAGTCTTTGAAAAAAAATACTAATGAGGTCCTCCAAGAAGTAAACGGTGGACATATATGTCCTTCTCTCAATGAATAGTGCAAAACAAAATCGAATTGTCCATGTATTTCATTATTTACAGTGGTGTATGTCTCGTACTCTCGTCACATGAGCAGAAAAACGATATAGTTTTTGACAATGAAACATCTTTTGAGTATTTATCACAAATTCTATTAAAACAAATAAAGTTTCGTTCCAAAAATTGTTATGTACGGGACTATTTTTCATAAATAGATACGTCAGAGTAACTAACAGTTTATATAAGCATCACCGTTAAATTTTAGTTGATAAATTGATAGAAAGACATTATGTATCCACTATTTACTATCCTGGAGGACCAAATTGATAATTTTTTTTAGGGACTAATTAATTGGTACGAAGTCGAAATTTTCAAGGATCTAATTGTTATTTTACTCAAAAAATTAAAATATTATTTTAATTCCTAAAATTTAGTTTAATTCGTAATTTCGTCTCTAATTTTTAAAACATCTTACTGTTATCCCAAATATCGTATTTTATCCTATTTTAATTTTAAGGTCAAAATTAATTTTTTTTTAAAAAAAATACTATTTCTTCTATTATAATTTTCATCTAAGATAATGGTAAAAATCATAATTATAATGGTCATACTCATAATTATAGTGATTTGAGAGTGAAAATAGAAAAAAAAAAAAACAAGAAAATAAGAGAATAAAAATAAAAAATATTTTTGAATAAAAAATTTTAGTTTTGACTAAAGAACAAAAATAAAATAAAATATTTTAAACGTTTTAGACAAAATTAAAACTTAAATAAAATATTAAAAATTAAAATAATACTTTATTTTTTAAAAACTAAAAAGTTAAAACGAAATTTATTGGAACGAATTGTATTATTAATTTTTTAAGAAGTTTTTGAAAAAAGAATTTGTGGAGCGAGTTGTGTGAAAAACAAATTCATCCCGGTGCACCATAGTAAATCACCAAATTGCATGATTCTTTCGCAGTTCACCTCCTGCACCACCATCACGTGCAAATTAATTTGCACACATGATAAATTAAACTTATATTTATTCAACAACTTTTGGTCATTTAATGCAGCCATTGATGACTAAGGATTGGGATAGGGCACTGTTAGAATACGTTGCAGCATTGCTTCTGACCGAGGAGGAACCTAAAACAAAGCCTTCACTTAGGCAGCGGCTTAATCAAATATCATGCCCTGGTAAGATTTATCTCATTCATGTCACTAATAATAACCACTAATCTTATATCGATATATCACTGATCATGTATATATGTATTAAATGAACAGTGCTGATTGTGACTGGTGACAGCGATCCATTAGTTCCATCTTGGAATGCAGAGAGACTTTCACGCATCATAGCAGGATCATCGCTTCAAGTAATTAAGCAATGCGGTCATTTGCCGCATGAAGAAAAGCCTCATGAGTTTATTTCAGTTGTTGAAAACTTCCTAAACACAAGATTATAATTAGTGGTTGATTCAAATGAGCAGCATGAAATATATATAGCTAGATTCAGATGAAGGAGTAGTGATTTCATGCTCTTATTGTGAAATTCTTAATTGGAAGCTATTGAAGCTCTGGATGTGAAAGTCACATAAACTAGAGAAAGAGAGAATGTGGTCGAAAAAACTAACAATTCTAGTTTTCACTTTCCATTAAATGACATTGGATGAAAAATGGGTTATATACTCGGAACTTATAACTATCTATATTGTACTAGGAAACGTATATGGAACCAAAAAGTTATCAGCAAAAAACTAAACAAAACCACATTAATTTATATTAATAATTAATTAATTTTAAATTTTTTAAATTCAAAATTTAAAATTTAATTAAAACCTAATTAAAACTATAAAAACTTTCCTCTTCTCTTTCATATTAACCTACTCACCTCCAACAATCACACACACAAATCTCTCTCTCAGGTTCTCTCTGCCTCCTCACTGGAACTCACTCCTCTGTAACGGAATATGTGCTGCAAGGTGTCGGTTATCATCTCATTCAAATCTCTACCGCAGAGCCTATAGAACTTGCTGCTAGCACTGCAACTGTGTGCTCCCAGGCACTGCCAACAACTAAGAAAGAGATGCAGAAATTTAAATAAAAGAAAATAAAAAGTAATGCTAAATTTTTCTTTTTTTCGTTTTTGTTTTTTTTCGTTTTTTTTTTTTTTAGCTGGACTAAACAAAAGAAGAAGTATAAGAGATGAAGGGAGGTGGACGGACAAAGGAGGGGGGCTCTCGGTTGGGGTGGGGATTTGGTTTCAGATGTGGTTTTGAAAGGATGAACGGGTAGTTGAAGAGAAGGGTGTTGACAGCAAATTACACACTTGATCTTAGTCAAAAGGAATTTTTAAATAATTACATAAATATAAAAAAACATCCATTTAATATGGAAAAAAACATCCTAATATTTAACAAAAGAAATATTCAGTTATAATTTAAAAAAAAATTATGAAATTTTAAAGAAATAGAGACATTCACATTTGTAATACAAAAAAAAATTCGAAAAATATATAAAAGAACATCCATTTAGTATGAAAAAGAAACATTCTGATACTTAGCAGAAGAAACATCTATATATATTAACTCGTAGAAATTTTAAATTCACCCAAACGTATTTAATTGGTTTTTGGCTAATACCATTTTGGTTCCCTAGCATTACTCATTGTACTAATATGTGCTTATTGCTTCTGCACTCACTTCTTGTATGTGTATTAGCTATATTACCTATGTGACATTTTCCTAAACGGTCAAATCTAAAAATATTTGGCAACTTACAGCGAGAATTGTATAAGAATGCACTTAGTAATTACATAAAATGTCTTAATTACTTACATTGACTACAAATGAAAGAACGAAAAAAAAAAACATAAGCATACAGAGACTCATACAATGAAGAAATTATATGCATACAAAAACTCATACATTTTCCTTTAGGTTGGGATCGAAAATGTTGAGCATTCCCAACTCTTTTGGTCTTTACTGGTGACAGGCAAAAGTTTGACGAGCTCATAAATTATTTTTTCTCTTGTCACATGACAATCTACTTAAATATGTTGGTACGCTCGTGAAAGACTGGATTGACGGCTATATACCTTGCAGATTGACTATTACAATAGATTGGGATGGATTTGATGACTAGAACATGTAGGTCAGCAAGAATTAATGAGATCCGTCGAGCTTCACACGTCGTAAGTGTCAACGCCCTATATATACTCCACTTCAGATGATGATCTAGCTACAGTTGTTTATTTTTTTCTCTTCCATGAGATGAGTGAAGTGCCTATATAAAAGCAGTAGCCAGAGACCGATCTTCTACTATCTAGACATGCTGCCCAATTAGCATCTGAGTAGCAAGAAAGGAGCAGGTCTGAGGAGGCAGAGAAGAAGAGACTTGCTGCTAGGGTATTCTACAGGTATTTGAGATCAAAGAGTTGCATTGTACTGAGCAGTGGTAGGACAATCCAAACAATGGCTTAATTTTCCAATTGCGAATGAAATGTTTGGCCGTGTTGTTGTGAGATAGACGAGTCTACAAATGAGGCGTCTATAAATTGACACGTCTGGGAATGCTAGTGCTGAATCCTTGGCCAGTTTGGTTGCATAATCCATTAGAGTTATGGCAAGCTTGCGTTCGATCATTTTCTTTGGTGAACTGCAATACCAGTGCTTGATCTAGCTATCTCAAAGCCCGGGAAGTACTTTAAATTGCCAATATCTTATATTTTGAATACTGCATGTAGCTGTTGTTTGGTGATGTTGATCTCTAATTGGTTATTGCCTGTGAGGATTAGATCATCTACATAGACAATAACTACAGTAAAAGCACTATTATTTGATTTAGTGAATAAAGAATGATCATGTTTGGATTGTGAGTAGCCTAAGCGCAAGATTAAGGAAGTTAGCTTGACATTCCATTGCCGACTGGCCTGTTTGAGGCCATAAAGTGACTTGGTTAATTTGCAAACCATGCCAGGTTTTTCTACGTTGAGGCCTAGAGGTAAACTCATGTAAACTTCCTCATCTAGATCGCCATGGAGAAAAGTCGTATTGACGTCGAGTTGCTGAAGTAGCCAACCCTTTGTTGCTACTAAGGCTAAGAAAATCTAAGTGTAGTCATTTTTGCAACTGGGCTGTAAGTATAAAAGAAGTCAAATCCTTGTCTTTCTTTGATTGTACCCCTTTTGCTACGAGCCTCGCTTTATGTCTCTCAATGTTACCATTGGGTTTCAATTTCAACTTGAAGACCCATTACAACCTATTGGTTTCTTACCTAAAGGTAAATGAATGATCATCCAAGTCTTATTTGTATTTAAGGCTTTCAACTCAGCTGAAATATCATCTCCAACAAGATTTTGTCAAATCTTTTTCATAATGTTGTGGCTCAATGGACGATGCAATGTTCACAGACAAAGTTCTATGTGCAGTTGAAAGATTATGATATGATAAATGGTTAGAAATTGGATACCTACAATTGGTTGTGTTTGCTATCTCTTTGGTAGTTTGTATGCAATAAAAATTCTCTAGATGAACTAGTTTCCTTTTTATTCTTTCAGATCTCCTAAGGTGTTGTTGTGTGATTTGTTGTGAGTGATCATGATGAGATAAGTAATGCTATTGTTATTATGTGATGATGCTGCATGTGAATGAGTTTGAGGGCTGAAAGAAATTGTGGCAGGCATATGGTGTGAAGTAGTTTGGGTGTAAGTGAATATGTCATCAAAGTTAAGTGATGCATGAGGTTTTTTGTGAGCCAGGTCTAATGATGTCAAATGAGATGTTGCAACTTTACTTTCTTTAAAAGGGAAGATGTTCTCATAGAAAACAATATCTCTAGATATTATCAATTTATTATTGGTGATGTCAAGCAATAAGAAATCTTGTGTGCCTTCTTTGAAACCAAAAAATACACACATTTTGGCTCTAGCATCTAGTTTAGTGTAATGAGCTGACAGTGTGAAAATGTATGCAAGACACCCAAATACTTTAAATTTTTTAAAATTTGTAGTTTTGTGATAAAATATCTTAAAGGGGCTCTTGTTATCTAGTAAATTGCTGGGAATTTGGTTGACAATTTGAGTGGCATATTTTGCTGCCAAATCCCAGTAACAATCCGGAACACAAGACTTGAAGCAAATGCTGGTACTTTCTTTCGACAATCTCGTTCTGTTAAGGAGTTTCAAAACATGAGGATTGGTGTATAATTTCCTTTGATTTGTAAAATTCATGCATTTGAAATTCTTTGCCATTGTCAGATCTAATGCATTTAACTTTCTTTTCAAATTGAGTGTAAGTAAAAACTACAAACTGTTGAATTAAAACTGCAGCATCAAATTTCAAATTTATTGGAAAAATCCATGTATATCTACTATGATCATCAATTATTGTTAAAAAAATATTTGTTTTCTTTTGTGGAAGTAACATTGATGGGACCAAATATCTACATGAATGAATTCAAAGCAAGATTGAGCTTTAGGAAAACTGTGAGGAAAAGGTTTTCTTTTATACTTAGACAAGTGACATGAATTGCAAGGAAGAGTAGTAGCATCTTTATTAAATTTGAATTTTAAAATTGTTGGATACAAATGTTGCATAGAGTGCAATTTATTAAATAGAATATTACGTAGTCTAATATACCAAAGTTATTGATCAGTGTGGTGTGTGACTGGTGAAGTTGCTGCTATGAGTTGCATAGCTATGTGATCAGTCAATTTCTTGGTATCTGTTTTTATTGCATCTAAACCCTCAGTGAACTCAGCTGCTCCAATCATCTTCATTATATGATAGTCCTATATCTCACAACCAAATTTGTTAAAAATAATTGGCAATCAATTAACTCTGTTAATTTTGAGACTGAAATCAGATTTAATGTAAAAGATAGAATGTAAATAACATTAGTGAGATACAATGTGTTAGAAATTTTGCCTATGCCTGAAATTGAAGTTGTGACAATGCTTTTGTTTGGAAGCCTAACTCTAACAGGATTGATTCTTTGGTGTGAATGAAATGCAGCAAAAGTATGTGTAACATGGACAGTGACTCCTATGTCAATAACCCAAGAGTCACTATTCTACGATAAAACGATGGACATATCACAGAATTACCTTCATCGAAGGACTTAGGGTCTATGACATTAGAAATGTTGTTCACATTATGAGAAGTGGTGGCTCCATGGTTTTGTAGCAATGTCTGTAGAGCTTGCTTTTGTTCTTGTGTAAATGAGGCTTGGGAGACACTACTTTCTTTCTTGTAGATATCAATAGTGTCATTATCTTTCTCATTAATTACCTCAGTAATGATGTTCTTATGTTATGGAATGTCTTGGCTTTGAGTTGTGGAGGGATCGGATGCCATGCTTTATGTAGCAATTATCCACCAAATGGCCCTCTCTGCCACAAAATGAGCATTGCCTGGGAGTGTTTCTTCCTCTATGCTTCTGCCTCTGCCACCTCTACCATCTCTTCCACAACCTCTGCCTCTAAAAGGGTGTGACTATTTTAATTGCTAATCACATTGATTTGCAAGTTGGAATTCATTAAATATGAATCAGAAGCTTGTCTCTCTTGTTGTATCAGCATCGAAAAAACTGTATCTATTGGTGGGATGGGTTTCATCAGCATTATATTAGACCTAACTGTGGTGTATTGTTCATTCAATCCGCGTAAGAATCTAACAAAAAATGTATTATCTCTATAGTTTTTAACAGTGGAGGAGCAGTTGCAATTCGAGGCACTAATGCACGTGGGTAGAGGTCTATAATCCTCCAATTCTTCCCAAATGCTTTTCAACTTTGTAAAGTAAGGTATTATGGCTAGGTTACCTTGCTTGATCGAGAAAAGGTCCTCTTCAAGTTCTCAATTTGGAATACACCACCTTGGTAAAATCTCTTCTTTAAATCTTCCCATAAATTGTTAGCCACACCATTCCAAATCACACTATTTCGAATATCTTGGTTTAGAGATAAGTTGATCTAAGAAACTACCATTGTATTACACCTTTCACATGCTTCATAGGTTGGATTTTTTTAATTGGTGCTGGAAAATAACCATCAACAAATGCAATCTTATTCTTTGAAATTAGAGCTTGTTGCACCAATCTTGACCAAGAATTATAATTCTTGTGATTTAATATTTCAGATATGAGGGGGTTACCTGGACTATTACTAGGATGAAGAAAGAATGGGGATGAGGGATCCATGATAAGATTGGCTGGAGGACGAGGAGAATTTGCTTGAAATGTGTTGATTTGAGCTACCAGATAAGCTAAGGCATTGAGATCGATGCCACTGGATGCTGGTCGTGTGTTAATTGTTGTAGGATCCATGACTTGAAATTCTGAGTAATGACCTCTAGAAATCAACGAATCTGAAATTGGTGTAGATTCAGACCTTCTTTTCTTGATCTCGTTGATCAGAAATCCTTTATTTTAGGATGTGTGATGTGTGAAACTAGGCAAATCTCATTAATCTCTACGGTATGAGAGTTCAAGAAAAGAGGAGAAATCAAGAAGATAGAAAGAAATTGAAAAAAGGGAATAAAAATTCAGAGAAAAAATTGTTGAGTGTTGAGGAGAAAAATCATATTAAAGAGAGTGATCGAAATGATTGCAAGTGGAAGATAAGCTTGAATCGAAGGAGAAAGATAAGCTTAAATTGAAGGAGGAAGA
Organism: Arachis ipaensis; assembly: GCF_059453495.1. Taxonomy (NCBI): domain Eukaryota; kingdom Viridiplantae; phylum Streptophyta; class Magnoliopsida; order Fabales; family Fabaceae; genus Arachis; species Arachis ipaensis. The sequence goes on along the minus strand of NC_142441.1, from coordinate 145,920,814 downwards.
TAAGTTTGAATTGAAGCTCTGGGGTGAAAGTCACATAAATCAAAGAAACAGAGAATTAGGTCGAGGGAACTAACAATTCTAGTTTTAACTTAAAAACTGACATAGTGTAACGAGTCTATTTTGATCCTTTCCTCACCAAATTTATTAGAAATGTACAAGCAACTCTATGAAGCACGGATTCGCTCATGGTGTCGGCGTATTTGTGTCGGACGCGAATCCGACGCTGACATGCGGTGGATACGTCAAAGGAACGTATCGGCGGCGTGTCTTCTTCCGGTGCAGAATTTTGGCGAATCCGAATGAGTTCGACCTAATTCAGATGTTCATGAGACGAATCTTTTTGTTGGGCTGCAAATCTACAATTGATTTTGTGATTTTATGGCCCGATTAACCAATTTTTCTTTTTTAATTTTAAAATATTTTAAAATAAAAACAAATCAAAATTTAAATTTAAAAATAAAATAATTAATAAATCAAAACCTAAATCCACTTACCGTGTGTTTTTGGTGACTTACTTACTCACTAACTTAGCCATTCTTGGTTCTATGCATTATATTGAAGAAGAAGAATAGAAGATACAGAGGATGATGGACTTGAAGCTGTGGTGTTTGCAGATGATGGACTTGGAGGAGAAGAAATTGATACATTTTTTGTTAGCGAGATGACAAGAGTAGATTAAAGTTTTTTATTTTTTTTAATAATTGCATAATTTTAAGACTTTTTTATGCAACTATATTTACTCTTAGATTTACAATATGATATTTTATTAATTTAATATATTATTTAAATTTTAATTCACAACGTATCCTAAACGTGTCATATCCAATTTTTTATAAAAAGAACGTGTCGGCCTCGTGTCGTGTTCGTATCGCGTGTCGTATCGGTTCTTCCTAGCAAGCAATGTAATCATAACATCTTATTTAGCTGGACTCTAAGTAATCAGAAAACTCAAACAATCGTTAAAGTCGGGTTTGACAATATCCACATGACTGAGAAAATTGACATGTCATCACTCCACTATTTTTCAATTGGTCGTAGGGTCTGCCATAGCCATTTCTAGGGTCGATTGGCCAATTTCTAATTTTCAGAAGCGTTTTATCAGTTGGGTAAATGGTCGAGGACCGGAATGAATATTTAATTTTAATAAAAACTAAACACTTGTTATTTGTAAGAGAAAAGTGAAGACAACAATACTTTCTTTGTAGCAAGAATTAGAAGCAAAGTTAGAAACTATTTCACGAAATCCTCCCAAAAAAAAAAGCTTGTCATACTTGTGTTTGTCTTTCTCACTTTACCATGTTACTAAAGAACACAACTTCGCGAGGAAGGAGTGACTTGTTGTAGCATCAAAGACCAAAAATGTCTTTAGTTTCTTTTAGGAGACCAGCAAACACCAACAAAAACCTTGTAGGTATCACGAAAAGCTTGCATTCTTGACCTACGTACACAAATATGAACTCCAAGGGAGTGCGTCATGGCGACCAAGGGCATGGTTTGAAATTGTTAGAGGAGTTGTGGTGGTGGGTGATAGTCTTCCACTGCCTTTTTCTCTCCTTCTCCCTCACTATTTCATGGTGTCTCTCTTCTCTCTATTTTAATTTTAGTGTGTGAATGATAAACTTAAAATTTAAAAGGTTGAATGAAAATGTTTAAAAAAAATATTAGTAAAATTTTAATTTTTATCTCAAAAAATTTGAATTCCTAATATTTTTATTTTTAAAAGTATTAAATAAACTAAAATTTTATATTCTAATACTAAAATTTTAATTTTAATTTTAATCAATCTCAATTTTTAAAAACAAATGTAGCCTTAGTGCTCGTGGTGAGATATCAATCAAATTGTTCTTCGATTTTGACGCTATATATAATCTAATTCCTAATAAAATTAATTTATCAATTTTTAAATTTATCAGCTTAGTCCTTCAATTTTAATCAGGAACAAGCAATGCTGCGAATTGCTTCTGCAATAGGGATTCCGGTGAAAGTAGATTTGGCTACTAAGCTTGTAGAAAGAGGAAAATATGCCCGAGCTTGTGTTCAAATTAATCTTGAGTTGCCTGTAATCAAACATATTATAGTGGAGGGTGTGACTTATGAAGTGGAGTACGAGAGTTTACCGTTGATTTGTGCTACTTGTGCACGATATGGGCATGATAAATCGTTGTGCATGGAGAAGGAGTCCTTGGAAGGAAACGGAAATTCCTTTGGTGATGAAAAAAATAATGAAGCCCCGACACTAGTGCCACACAACAATCATGAGATTCAACAAGAGGCTGAATCAGAAGCTCGTGATTTGGGTGAGAATCCTCGTAATTTGGGTGAGAAATTAGGAGTTGTTAAAGGGAAAGATGTGGTTACGAAATCATTGGCTCCTCACGTGCCTGATGGTCATGTTAATGAGGCATGCATGGATGATGGAGAGGGCTGGCAACAAGTGCTTCGTAAGGGAAAATTCACAATGGGCCAGTCATCAGGTTTGAAGGACCAAGATGGAAAGCAGCACAAGTTTGGTTCGAGAAGGGTTCCAAGACCCAATTTGCATGGTGATGGAGGTAAATCAATTGGCATTAGGATGGGGAAGCGAGAAAAACATGAAATTGCGCCATCTCCATCACGCAGAACTCCTGCACGTCGTGGAATTTCTCTACGGAAGCGTCCTCGGCCTTCCTCCTTGCAGAACTCACCAGTTGATAAAAATGGTGACACAATGGAGGAAACCTTAGTAGATGGAAGCATGGCAGGTGCAGTGTCAGGAGGTCCGAAGGTGGCAATTATTGAGGATCAGAGTGTGCCAGTACCGCAGGACAAACCACCTATTGAGGTTGGTGATTCTGTTTAGAGTTTTATGTTCTTATTTATTCTGTCCCTATTATTTATGGATAGTTTAAATATGATTGTTTGGAATATTAGGGGTGCTTCTAATAAGTTAGCCGTGTGCATTGCAAGGAACTTGTTAGGAAATTTAGACCTGTTTTCTTTATTGTGGTTGAAACTCACTCCCCTTTTTAGCATTTAAAATTATTCTGGGAAAGATTGGGGTATCACTCTGTTGGTATAGTAGAAGCAGAGGGGCATAAGGGAGGTATTTGGTTTCTATCCTCTATGAAGGGTGTTTGTTGTAAGTTCATTGATGCTTTTGATCAGGGTGTTACTGTTGAGGTTCACTTTGATAATTTAATTTGGAGGTGTAGTGGTATTTATGGCAGTCCTCAATTTAATAAAAGGGTTCTCCTTTGGGATTATCTTGTTGCACAATCCATGGTTTTTCAAGGACCTTGGATTGTTCTTGGTGATTTTAATGAAGTCAAATTTTCTCATGAATCTAAGGACTGTCAATTTTCTCATCAAAGAGCAGACATGTTTGCTACTTCATTAGGAGATAGTGGTTTGTTTGATCTGAAGACTATTGGGAGGCAGTTTTCTTGGTACAGGAGGGTGAAAAATTATGTTGACGTGGCAAAAAAGCTTGATCGAGTCTGTATAAATAATAGTTGGTTATCTATCTTTCCAGAGGCTTATGCAGAAGTTCTAAATAGGCTTCAGTCTGATCATTGCCCTATTCTGGTGCGTTGTAAAGGTCGTCCTCAGCCTAAAGGGAATCGACCTTTCCGATTTGTTGCTGCTTGAGCTACTCATCCTGGGTATAGGGATATTGTGAACCAGTCATGGTGGTCTGGTAATAGAGGAATTCATGGCAAGCTTTCGGAAGTACAGAAGAATTCACTAGAGTTTAACTCGAAGGTATTTGGTAACATTTTTGTTAAGAAATGTGAATTAGAGCAGCAGATTAATTATTTACAAAAGCGTTTGGAAGTGGTGGATAGTATTTATTTGCGTCAGAAAGAGCGACAGTTGCTTGATGATTATAACAATACTCTAGTGCAAGAAGAGCTCCTATGGTTCCAAAAGTCCAGAGAGCAGTGGGTAAGGTTCGGGGATAGGAATACAAGATTCTTTCATATTCAAACTCTTGCGCGAAGGAAACATAATAAGATTCATGGCCTTTTTCTCAAGGATGGAGTGTGGGAAACTGATCCAGAGGTTCTGAGTCAAGAAGCAGAGTCTTTCTATAAAAGCTTATTCTGTCATTTGGATGATGTTGATTTGGGTTGCCTTGGTGATGTGCCTCTTCCTTCTCTAAATGAGGAAGCTTGCAATAACCTTACGGCACCAGTTACTATGGAGGAAGTCAAAGCAGCGGTTTTTCACATGAACTCTTTTAAAGCTCCGGGTCCTGATGGGTTTCAAGCTTTCTTCTTCAAAGAATATTGGGAGATCATTGGTCTTGATGTTTGGAAGATGGTTAAGCAGGCATTCTCCGGTGTTCCTCTTGATCCGAGAATGTTGGAGACTTTACTAGTTCTCATTCCAAAGGTTGAATCACCGGTATCTATGAAAGATTTCAGGCCGATTAGTCTCTGCAATGTAGTTTACAAGATCATCACGAAGGTCCTTGTTAATAGGCTTCGTCCTCATCTTGCGGAGATTGTTGGCCCGCTTCAAGGAGGATTTATTCCGGGACGAGGAACTCCTAACAACATCATTATTGCCCAAGAAGTCCTCCACTTTATGAAGAAGACTAAATCAAAGAAAGGCACACTGGCATTTAAGATTGATCTGGAGAAAGCTTATGACAGAGTTGACTGGAGGTTTTTAGCTCATACCCTTAAAAGCTTTGGTTTTCCTATTCCTACACTTAATTTGATTATGAATTGTGTCACTGCTTCTTCCTTATCTATTCTTTGGAATGGGAGTCGTCTGAATGGCTTTACTCCTAGCCGAGGTCTTAGACAAGGAGACCCTATGTCACCCTATCTTTTTGTGTTGTGTATGGAGCGATTGGCATGCTTTATTAGTCATCAGGTTGATTTGGGCTTGTGGGAACCGGTTGCTATTTCTAGAGGGGGACCAAGAATATCCCACTTAATGTTTGCGGATGACTTGCTTCTATTCTGTAAAGCTACAAAGAGACAAGTGCAAAATGTGATGTTGGTTTTAGAGACTTTTTGCAAAGCATCTGGGATGAAGATTAATGTTGAGAAGTCTAAAGCGCTTTGCTCCAAGAATGTCTCTGCAACAAGGAAAGAGGTTTTCACTGGGGTATCCTCTATCAGATTTGTCCAGGACTTGGGCAAGTATCTTGGAGTTACCCTTAGCCATTCTAGGGTGACTCGTTCAGCTTTCAATGGTGTCCTGGATAAGATTCGGAGTAGGCTAGCAAGCTGGAAAGGAAGTTTACTCAATCGTGCTGGTAGACTTTGCTTGGTTAATTCTGTTGTCGCTGCTATTCCCACATACCAGATGCAGGTCTCTATTTTTCCCAAAGAAATCATTAGTAAATTGGAGTCTATGATGAGGAATTTTCTTTGGAAAGGACAAGTTGATGGAAGAGGATTGAATCTTGTTAGTTGGAAGGTACTGGTTACTCCAAAAAAATATGGAGGTTTAGGGATTAGAGATCCTTATTGTGTAAATATTGCTCTTCTTGGGAAGCTAGTTTGGACTTTCTTCCAGCAGCCAAACAAGCTATGGGTCTAATTGTTGGATGCCAAATACCGATCATCTCTATATGACTGTTTTAGTTATCCTAAGAACAAGGACTCTCCTATTTGGAGGTGTCTTTGCAAGGCTTGGGAAGTGTTGAAGGATGGGTTTGCTTGGTGTATTGGAGATTTGAACCAGAATTTTTGGTTTTCTAGCTGGAGGAAAGAAGGACGGTTATCTAATGAGATCGATTATGTTCACATTTCTGATTCGAATCTCCGGATACAGGATATTTGGTCGGTTGGTAGGTGGCATTTGGATACTCTTTATTCTCCTTTATCTCAAAATCTGAAAGATAATATTCTTTCTTACAATCCAGATGAACAAGTAGGTCCGGAAGTGGGTTGGTATTGGAGTGGGTCTGCTGCCAAAGTCTATAACTCTCGCAATGGTTACTTGTGGTTGTGTAAGCAGCTGTTTGGTTGGGAGGAGCGGGAGAATTGGCTTTGGCTTTGGCGCCAGCTTGTTCCAGAAAAGCATAAATTTTTAGCTTGGTTGTGTCTTAAGGAGGCTCTTCCTACTGCAAGTTTTCGCTTTAGAAGAGGGATGTCGTCATCGGATAAGTGTCCAAGATGTCTTTCTAGCCAGGAATCGGTTTTACATTGTATTCGGGATTGTCCCAAAGCTCAGCTTGTCTGGCATAGGTTGGATATTTCTTGTCATCCTTTGGATTTGAAGAACTGGTTCTTGTATCATAGCAGAGAGCATCCGTTCAAGTTCTTTTCGGGACTTTGGTGGATATGGCGAGCAAGGAATAATGACATCTTTAATCCCGATGAAACTTGGCCTCCGGAAAAAGTGATTTGTCTGACATTAACTTCAGAAAAGGAGCTTAGGAATATCTTTGAATTACAACGTATGTCCCTTCCCTCTACTCTAAATGGTTTTTGGAATCCCCCATCCATTGGTACTTTTAAGATTAATTGTGATGCTAGTTATTTTGGTTCGGGTGATAGTGTTGGTTTTGCTTGTGTTATTAGAGATTGTAATGGGAGCTGGCAAAGGGGGTGTTTGGGAATGATTGAGAGTAATAGTATTCTTCAAGGAGAATTGTTTGCTATTTGGAGAGAATATCTCTTAGCTTGGGATGTGGGTCAACGAGATGTTATTTGTGAGACGGATTGTGTGGAAGCATTTAATCTTGTTACTCAAGATGGTTTTGGGTTTATTGATCCACTGGTGCTCAAAATAAGAGATATCATGCATTGGAATTGGCGGGTTGACTTTCGTTTGATTATGAGAGATGCAAACACGGTGGCAGATACTATGGCAAAGATGGCGATGAAGTTACAACTTTCGCATGTAGAGCTTCTTTCACCTTGGGAGGAATTTAAGAGTAGTCTTAAACGGGACTGTCCCTCTATTTAGGCAGTTCCTTGTTTTGTTTGTTTTGTTTTTCTTTGTTTAATTTATTTCAGTCACCAAAAAAAAAATCAGTCAATACTCAATAGACGAGTTATTTTTTCTTAAATTGACTAGTCTCTTTGGAAGAATGTTATCGGCTTTTTTATATAATTAAACATTCTTCACACTTTATTTCCCTATATACGCACGGCGTGAAAGTGTTACTGAAATACGCAGGCCCAAGTCTCGCACGCCGCCCGCGAAATGGGATTCCACTCCATATCAGGTGGAGCGCCCACGAAATGGAGCAAAGGTGCAGCAGGTTCCATTTCAATGGCGGCGGGCACGAAATGGTGAAGCAACCATTATGTGGCTGTCACCCATGAAATGGGTAACATCTTGGACGGTGGCCACGAGTTGGCACCAATTCAACTGCGGCGCACTTGAGTTGGAACACTTCAGGTGTATTGGCAACAAAATGGGATCGCGGTGTGCCTATATAAACGCTGCTAGAGCAACCACGGAAGAAGCCATTCAGTATTCACTCTCCTCCCACTCTTCAATATTCTCTCAAGTTCACTAGCTTCTTTCTCTCTTAAAAATTTTTTGGGTATTCAGATTGGCTTTTTTTTTATATGGCTTCGGAGAACGTGTATTTAATTTTATATCCAAATGGAGAAATTTCTCATACAGCAGAAGGGATTACATTCGTTTGCGATGATCCATTATGGATAATGATTCCACCACAGACATCGTTGCAAGATCTGAAGAATCTGATTCTGGTTCATACCGGAATGGTTGGGAAAAAAAAAATCACGAAGCTGACTTATAGGATGCCAATTGCAGTGGCCAACTCGTTTGCATATCAAAAAATGCAGATAAAATCTGATCAGCAGGTATCAATGATGTTCTCTTATCATCGCAGCATAGGTACCATATATTCGTTGGAGCTTTGTCTGAATATTCAGGATATTGGCGGAAGCTCGTCCAGTTCCAATAATGTGGATGGTGTGAGAAATCTGGGAGCGGCTGATTTTGTTCCGGGGCCGGATACAAGTAGGGCCCGTAGTCCAAGCTTCAATGCATTTGTTGTGCGGGAACAGAATGCAAATCTTCAGGAAGCGCGCCCGTCCCCTTCAACGTTACATGGGTTCGATAGGCATGCTGATGTTGGCATTGCCGAAACTTCTGACGAGGATGACATTGAAGAATACAGTGGTGATGAGGCAGAAGCCGTTCCGGAAACGCAACCTCCTCATGGCGACGATGTTCCTCCAAGACCTGTTGAAGCGGTAGGTGGACGTGTATCCTCCAGCACATCTGCACACTACCTGTCCCTAAATCTTGGAGCAATGCATTCGAGTAACGCAGAGGACGGACCTAGCAACTACGCTCTGTCAGGCGAGATGGAGCTCGAGATTGGGTTGAAGTTTCTGAACCGGGAAACAGCGATGCTTGCAGTCAAGAACTACAACATCCGTAGGAGTGCAGAGTATAAGGTCGTAGAGTCAGACCAAAGGAGGTATGTATGTCGATGCAAGCAGTTCGGTGATCGATGTCGCTGGATGGTACGGGTTGCGAAGACATCGTCTTCCCGATTTTGGGAAATTCGAAAATACGAAGGGCCTCATAGTTGCCTGGCAAGTTCGATGTCTCAGGACCACGCTCAACTAGATAGCAATGTCATCTGCCAGCACATATTCCCCATGGTGCATGCTGATGCGACTATTTGTGTAAAGGTGTTGCAAGGATCGGTTGAGTCAGCGTACGGGTACAAGGTGTCTTACAAGAAGGTTTGGCACGCAAAGCAGAAGGCAATCGCAAGGATCTATGGTGATTGGGACGAGTCGTATGACCAGCTGCGCCGATACTTCAATGCGCTCCAAGCCTTCGTCCCAGGTATTCCTTGCAATTTACTTTCGTAGGATCTTTGCTCTTAGTTGTCCTTTTACTCCTTAACCAGTTTGACTAAACCCTACAATTGGATTGCAGGGACAATTGTTGACCTCCAAACGGTTCCGTACTACATCGGAAACACCCTGGACCGTGATAGTGTCATGTTCCACCAGGTTTTCTGGTCGTTCCCTTCATGTGTTCAAGCGTTTAGGCATTGCAAGCCGCTAGTCTCAGTAGACGGAACACATCTGTACGGGAAGTACGCTGGCACTCTTCTCATGGCCATAGCACAGGATGGAAACAACAACATTTTGCATGTCGCTTTGCCCTCGTCGAAAGAGAGAACACAGATTCATGGTACTTTTTTTTGACCAATTTGAGGAGACATGTAGCAACTCGGCCAGGAGTTCTTCTTATCTCCGACAGGCATGCTGCAATAAAGGCCGCATTGGAGCGTGACGGCTGTGGCTGGGAACACAATGTTTACTGTGTACGGCATATTGCTTCCAACTTCGCAACAAGTTTTAAGAGTAAGGAAGCCAAAAGACACCTGGTTAATGCCGCTTATTCGAAGACGCAAGAGCAGGCGCAGTACTACCTTGAGTTAAGTAGCAGCGAGGATCCCGTAGCATCGCCACAGATGATGGGTTGGATACGAGAATTGGAGCCACCAAAATGGCTGCAGCACCTTGATGAGGGCCGACGATATGGTCACATGACAACCAACCTTTCCGAATGTATCAACTCCGTCCTGAAAGTCGTCGACCCTGCATCTGCATAGGGTCGTAGGGTCGTAGTGCAGACCCAGCTGTGTCCCCAATGGAGGTAGATCTCCTCCCCGCAGGCGCAGGCTGCATGTCAGTGTCGGATCGGGGCAGGGCGAGTGCAAGATCTGTTGGTGTATGAGGGGATGCTTGCTGAGGGATGAAATGGTCCAAACCGTCGAAAAACGAAGAGAAGTTTGTCCACCCAACTCTGTCCATAGAATCAATTAAGTCCTGTGTACCTCCCTGTGATGAACCACCAACTTCATAGCTACTCTGATATGGCATAAAGTGCTGAATGGAAGATGGCTGCATAGGCTCCGCTTGAACAAAAGGTTGCGGGTAGTAGTAGTCCCCAGGAACTGGAGGAGGCTGTGATGGAGCATGATAACCCATGTCTTGCTCAACACTGGGCCGGTCTTCGTCTGGTAAATCTTGCCTATCCTCCCCAGGGTCAGCATGTTCTTCAGCTCTGCCTCTGCGAGGACGGCGGCGACGATGGTCTCGGGGAACCGGCGGCAAATTAACAACTGGGCCTCTTCCATACTCTTCCGGTGCACCTTCTGGGACAACTTCCTGCCTCGGATCATGGAATGCATCAGGGGCAGACAAAAACCTCCTTGTTCTGTCGCAGTACCACCTATAGTAATCTTGACTAGGACGCAACGTATCTGCACGATCAATACGCAGCCTGTATGCATCACCTCGCCGGTTTGCCCACACCTCAAACCACTCAGATAGTCTGACCGGCCACCATCCGTCATCATTGCGGGCCGATTGTCGATGGAAGGTATCAATATTAAGCGGCGGGTTTGGAGGTCCTTGCTTTCCCCCAAATTGACGCAACACTCGATCAACATTTAGGATCTCAATCCATCTAAAAAATATGAGAGGCACAACGGCGGTATAGAAATCTCCATGTGGGTGGCCGAGGAATTCAGCAGGAACTCTAGACAGAATCCGTGGGTCCATGTACGGTTGCCAAACAAACTACACATAAGAGAAACCCCTTCAGTAAAGTCATATACATAGTTGTTCATAAGATATTAATAACAAGTAGCACCAACCTCATCCACGTGCAAATTGTCCAACCTCAGCCGGTGCCTCAATAACCGCTGCTCAGCATAGTCATTTTGTCCTTTTTTTCCTGCCCACCTGTTGGACCAAGGCAAAGTAAAAAAAAAATTAAACCCCAACCGCGAAGGATATATGAGAAAAGTCACAAAGTGGGAAGACATATACCATACCTCGTTGCTAAAGGAAAACTATATGGTGTCGTAACATTCGGTGCCAAGAAAGGTAACCTGTAGTATATCCACGACATCAGCAACGTATGACAACCGGCCATACCCTCAACACTGTAGTCCGTTGCTAAGCACATAGCACGATATAACCAACAGAGGACGGCGCTACCCCAACTGTAGGTGCAAATCGCATCAAAGTCAGCCAACAATGGCAGATATCGAACATGCACCGTGTTGTTGGCCTTGTCCGGAAGAAGCACGCCTCCCAACAGGTAAAGCATGTAACACCGTGCATACTGCATGAGGCCATTATCTTCTAAGTCAAGCGGCATCTGTTGAAGACGATTTCTGAGCCACTTCAGCTTTATGTTGAACTTTGTTGTCCCTACGTGGCCGGCGGGAACCTCACCTAGAAGTTCATGACACCATTCCCAAATATCTCTTTGGTGAAACTTGCTCTATGACCTCAAAGTACCACTAACAGGCTGACCATCAACAGGTAACCCTAACTGCATTGCTACATCCTCCAGGGTTATTGTACACTCCCCCCAAGGAAGATGGAAGGTATGTGTCTCAGGTCGCCATCGTTCGACCAAGGCACTAATAAGTGGATTATCGTACTCGAAGCGCTTGATCAAAGAGGCATGGTAAAATCCCGTGCGTCTCAGATAAGGCTCAAGCCTCTGCCGTCTAATGTCCATGCTTGGATCTGCAGGGTCTACCATGAAAACATCGACGAGCGTGCCATGAGGAGTAAGGACACGTGTCGGCTGCAACCAAAGGTAGCAAGAAATACAACAGCTCAAAATTCTCTACAAAAATTTCTAAAAATGGAAAATATTATGTTTAATAATATTTTAACAACAATAATCAGCTAAATGACGTAAACTAACCTTATGGAATAAATGTGCCGCTATATGATGTTCGTCCAACCGGTTCAAGTTCTCCTCTGCATTAACCCCTCCCCCACTCATATTAAAAATTTTTTTTCTCAGCACTGCCCTCCCAACCACCACCCACTACCTTCCTTTCAAGACTTGCACAAATTTTTTTTTTACCTTATGACCCCTTTAACCGTGCAGTAGTTCCCTCCCTCACAACCCTTTTATAATGAAGTTGGCTCCCTTCCCAAGTGTCTCCTGCCTCCCAACATGACCAATGCATGTGCAGCTGCTACGTTGACCTCCATTTCGTGGGCGCCAGGGACGAGGTCCTCCAATTCGTGGCCGCCGCCAGCAGCTTGGGCCAATTCGCATGCGATGACCCAGAGATGCCCATCTCGTGTGCGCCGTCGCTGATGTTGCTCCATTTCGTGTATGGCAGCAACGAAATGGAGAAAGCTGCTCTCCTACGCCATTTCGTTGGCGTCAGCCGTGAATTGATGGTAAACTCCATTTCTTGGTTGGTGGGCACGAATTGGGCATGCGTATTTTAGGATCACTTTCAAGTGCTGCGTATTTTAGGATCACTTTCAAGTGCTGCGTATTTGGAGAATAAAAGCTTCTCATATACTTAATTAGATAAAAAAGCCGAATGTTATCTATCACGCGACATATTACTAAACGACAAATAAACCTAATGTATATTTGATATTTCAAAAATTATTTTATACGGACAATCGATTTAATGATTGATTTTTGGTATATATTTATTATGATTATTTTAGTAATTTGTATATTAATTACAGTAAAGGACAAAAAAATCAGAATCACTATTTCCTTAAAAAAAATTAATAACATTTATTTACAATGTAAATACAATTATTGTTTTTTTTTATGTCTTGCATTTGTTTTCGGTGTCTATTTGTTATTCTTAAAAGTAAATATCATATGAAAACCGCAAAGTGTACGAATAAGAAAAATGCTTATTTAATGTTATACTAAACTATACAAATGAAAGATATTCTATCCAATTTCTCTTTATATTTATCTTTTTTTTATGAACAAAGAATTTTTATATTTATCCTACTATGCACAGGCACAGATACAGATATAAAATACAACATAATATAAAATATGATATAATACAAGACATGTTGATATACAAATTTTAAAATTTTATAAAATACGAGAATATATATATATATATATATATATATATATATATTTTAGATAAATCATAATAATATTTTAATATTTTATTGATATTAAAATATAAATTAATTTTTTAATTATTTTTAATATTTTATTTTAATTAAATAAATTATTAAATTAGTCTCCAAAAGATTAATCATTCTTTACATTAGTGTTTGAACAAATTTTTTTAATCAAATTCGTCTATCAACGATTTTAAATTAGTCATTTTAGTCCTTTTGTTGTTAACAATATCAAAATTTGTTGATGTAACACGTTAAGTAGTTCTAATTGGCAGCTGACATGATAAATTTATAAAATTATATCAAATCAATCCTAAATAGTACGATTCCAATGCCTCAAGTTCTTTTCTTAATTAGATTTTGATTTGATCTAATTTTATAAACTTATCATGTAAATAGTCAATTAAGATTCGTGTGTATTATAGTATCACTTAATGTGCAACATTAACAAATTTTGATGCCGTCAATAAAAAAAAATGATAAAAAGACTAATGCAATTAATTTAAAATATTTGAAAGATGAATTTAATTAAAAAAATAAAAAATTAATTTAAAAAACGAGTAATATTTCAGGAATAAATTTGATTATTTATTTTATTTTAATTATATAAAATATTTAAAAAAATTAATAAATAATAATATATACTATTTTTAAATTTATTTTAAAAATATATATATATTAAAAATAAAGTTAAATACACTAACACATAATGATATTTAGATGTGTTTAAATGTGTTTAAAAAAATTATTTTTTTATTAAGACATTATTAAAAAAACACTTATGTCAAACGAATATCAATAAACATTATATCTAAAATATATCGATACGTAGACACCACGATTCAAAAAAATACCCGTACCTCATATTTATCTCATGGAATATAAGACCATTAGTCAAAGGTCTAACTCCTAATTTGTCATTATTTTTGTTTGATTACCAAGAGCGCCTAAAAACAAAACACTGCACCAAAGCCACCGTAACAAATTTACTCTTCTCTTATAATCTCCAATTGTCGAGGAAAAGGGGAGGAGTCTGGAAGCACTGTAATCCCATAGGAATGAGATGAGCTTGCTTTGAAAAGGAGTCTGCACAGAAATTTGCCTCTCGGAAAACGTGTTTGAAGGAAATAGATATTAATCTACCACCCAGCTCCTTGATTGCATAGAAACTCATTACATATTTTACATTGCATTTGTTTACATTCCATCGTTTTCTAACACTCTCTTTGTGCTTATAACAAGAATTGGTGAGGTTAGATTTTGATTTAGAATTATGTGTAGCAGACTATATTTTCTTCATAATTTATGAAATTGTTGTGTAGTTGAACCAGTAAACATTATAATGTTGCGTTTAGCTTATTTACTCCTTCACATTTCTGAATTCTGATGATTAATCTCTCTGCATATATACTCTTACAGTTTTGTATTTCTAACTTGGAGGACATGGATGACTTCAACTATTCACTTTCTGAAGTGAAAAGCAAGTACAGAGTATGTTTAAAATGTAGTGGTCCTCATATGCACACAAGGTGTTTGATAATACGAAAATAATCTTAAACTTTAAACTTTGTTGCTTGCTTCAGGATGCTACCCTTTTACCGAAGTGGAAAGCATTTCAGACAGTCATATTTAATGAACTGGTGAAGAAGTTAATAATGTCGCTTTTGTTGGGAATAATACACCATTCCCCCTTGAGAAAACACCTTTGACAGAGAAATAAAATAGACACAATCACAACACAAGAATTTAACGTGGAAACTCCAATTACCGGAGAAAAAACCACGGCCGTTGTCAAATGACAACCAGAGAATATCACTATGTGAAAATTGTTACAACACATAGACTTCTTTCTCTCACCGGCACCCCAGTACACCCACACTCTTTCAAAGCAAATATCTAACTACACCTCACAACACTCTCTAATCAAAGAGTACAGAGGAAAAGAAAAATCAGATACAAGCTTAAAGTGTTTCTGACTGGTGCAAAAACAAATGGAGAACTTAGCCTCATATTTATAGCCTAGGCCACCCACTCCATTTGCTATCCTGAGCAATGTGGGACTAATTCAACCAAATCCTAACAATCTCCACCTTGATTGAAATAGTCACACATCTTCAGCTTCCATTGTCAACACCGACAATTCTTTGCTGCCATTGTCTATACCGACAATCATAGTTCAGAGAACTATCATACTCCACCATGAAAGTATACTCACTTGGAATTAGACCACTCCAAGCATTTCACCTTGGTACAGATCGAAACCTTGCTGAAAATTCATGGTGCAACTTCCAAATTGGCTTTTCCTGGAAGTTCTTCAGCCATCGACCTAACTCCGCCACACACCTTGCATCTCAACGCCAACCAATGCCCGTGTGCAATTGTGGACCCGCTTGCCACAACTTATCCTTATCCATGGCAGTGCGGTAATACCATGAGGATACTTCTTGTCTTCTAGAGAACATCATCTTCTCTCATAGAGAGAGCAATATTACAAGTATCAGATTGAGAGTCTTTTTCTGAAACCGCATTACCTGGACAATTTCTCTTTACATGCCCAGACTTTCCACATTTCCAGCATGTTACACTCCTTCCACGATTTCCTTTTCCATAATTGTCACTTCTAGCTACAAGCGCCAAATCTGATGAAGTGCTACCCTCATTTTTCATTCTTCTTTCTTCAGCAATGAGCTTACTGGCAACTTCTTCAAAATTCAGAGTTTCCTTCCCATACATTAAAACAGGTTTGATATACTCATAGGAAGAGGGAAGAGACAATATGAGCCTTAGTGCCTTATCTTCATCATCAATTTTCACTCCAATTGCCTCTTTCAGAGACAATACCATTGATAGCACTAAGATGGTCGGAGATTTTCACATTGTGATCCATGCGTAGATTATGGAACTGCTCCTTCAATAACAACCGATTTGAGATGCCCTTTGACTGATACAACCCTTTGAGTTTATCCCAAAGTTCCTTGGCTGTTTTTATTCCTTGCACATTTGCAAGAACATTCTTAGCCAAACACAGGCGAATAGCACTTGCAGCTCTCAAATCTAGTTCCTCCCATTCTTCATCCTTCATACCAGAGATCCTCTCCTTCAACGCCTTGTGCAAACCTGATTGTATCAACACATCCTTGACTTGTATTTGCCACAAGCCAAAATTGATTCTTCCATCAAATTTCTCTATTTCAAGCTTCACAGCACTTGAATATCCTGACATTGTTGCAACCGTATACTGGAATAGTATAACTCAACCGTGCACTAGGAAGGGTCCCCAGGAAAGAGAGGTGGGTCACAATGGACACACTTAAATACCAAGTCTTTCCTTAGCCAGAACCTTTCCAAACAGCACTCTCACAGTGTCACACTGCCTTCCAGCAACAACAATAACCAAAGATCAACCTCAAGCCATAGGACAAAATTCTTTTCTGATGTGGAAGGTCAGACTAGGCTGCAACCACAGAGCATACTAAGAATAAATCCTACCGAACCAAAGCTCTTGATACCACTTGTTGGGAATAATACACCATTCCCCCTTGAGAAAACACCTTTGACAGAGAAATAAAATAGACACAATCACAACACAAGAATTTAACGTGGAAACTCCAATTACCGGAGAAAAAACCACGGCCGTTGTCAAATGACAACCAGAGAATATCACTATGTGAAAATTGTTACAACACATAGACTTCTTTCTCTCACCGGCACCCCAGTAGCTTTCTTATTTCTGAATATAGTTTGGTTGGATTTTAAAATCGGGGTATATTTTGTATAAATTCTGCAGTTAAAATTACGTTCATGTAAATTTTAATTACTTTTTCCTCTTTGTTCTGTTCTGTGCTTCAATAATTTCCAGGATGATGGTTTGCACGACTCAAGTAAGATTGCTGCCTTTGATTTTGATGGAACTCTCGCAAAAACTGCTGTGAATATGTAAATCTTCTTCCGAATTATGATGTAAATTGATGGCAATATTGGTTTGAACGGGAAATGCTATTGCAAAATGTTAGTGCTTCTGGTTATATATTGCTGGCATAGCTATATTAGTTATTAGACTTGATGTCTTTTCTTAGAACAATCTTATACAAGTGAAATAAGAATATTATTATTATTATTAATTTATTATTGTCATTTTCATGTGCATGAGCTTCATTTTTTTATTGATTTTTGTGCTAATCTTTTACTTCCAGAGTGGGTCCAAATGCTTGGTCACTCATGTATTCTTCAATTCCCGATAAACTACAGAGCTTATATCATGATGGCTACAAGCTGGTGTGTCCTTCTAACCTATAAAAGATAGCTGAGATCTATTGTGGAAATTTGCCTCTAATTTTTTACCTGTTATTCTGTATTTTGTTCATTCAAATCTTTATTTAGTCCCAAGACCAAGCTGGTCAAGTAATCGACAGGTTTGTCGAATAAACTACCAAAATGATATTGGAAAGATTCTGGCCCCAATAAAAGGGACCCTGAAAAAACCGAAATGAAAACCTCCCATCAAAGATAGTAAACGTTTACTATTTTTGGGGAGCTTTTCAATCATGTCATTTTTCCTAGATCTTTTTGTTTGTGTTAAACTCTTTCGGGTAGTTTACTCCAAGTTCGAGTCTTGGGGACAAAAAAAATTCGCGATATGAAGCCAACATTTCTCAAGTTACATTAGTCGAATTCATAGTTTATCAAGCTAAATTAGTTTAATTCCTAGTAATAGGGTCTGGGAATTAGTGGCTAAGAGCCAAAAGAAACCTTTGCTGTATAGAATTGATACTAGTAGGAATCTTATATGGTAGTTTATGCAGATGCAATCAATTCATTGGTTAATGTTTCTGTCTTCTACTACATATAGGTAATTTTTACCAACGAATGCAATATTGAGCGCTGGAAGAACAAGAGACAGGTAGCTGTGGACTCAAAAATTGGACGGCTGAATAGTTTTATTGAGTCGGTGAAGGTCCCTATTCAGGTGAGGCTAAGAGATGTAGAAAGTTTATGTTCTCTTCTTGCTAACCATTCAATTAATATGGGCTGTTTTGTCATTTGAAAATTGTTGTATATATTGTTTCTTTTTTCATTCTTTCAGTGATCTCTTTGTAATTTTGAACAGTTATCACTTATCAGATCTAGTATTCTTATCTATTAATGACATGTTGGGAACCAAGCTGCACAATGGTTTTCTCCAGCTATGGAAATTTAGGGCAATGGACAATGATGAATGATCCTTGGAGAGTTGCTATTGGTATTCGTTATGCAACAAAATTTTAAAAGAGGAAAAATGAAAATAACGTTGGTTGCCTATTTGTTTTGAAATTATTAAGGAAAAAAAATACAAAGATCATGAAAGGTAATTAATATAGTATTATATATATTGCAGGTTTTCATAGCTTGTGGTTTACCTAGTAAAGCTAATATAACGAATGCTGATCCTTTTCGCAAGCCTAACCCAGGGATGTGGCGACTTATGGAGAAGCACTTCAACTCTGGCATTGCCATTGACGTGGATGGGTTACTTTTCATACCATTCAGTTCTTCAATCGATGCTTATTTTTTCCACTAGTTTATAATAGCTGTGTTTAGTTGCTCTTGGCACTTACCTATGAAGGAATGCAAAATTTAAACATAATCATTTCTGTGTTGTAGATCTTTTTATGTTGGTGATGCAGCTGGGAGAGAATCAGATCACAGTGATGCTGATATTAAATTTGCAGAGGTAGTTAAAACAACTTCGCCAATGTTTTGTATGCATATTAAAATAAAGCACTGCGTGATTGGATCATGTGATGTATTATTGCATGATAGGCCTAGTTATGCATATATTCAACACGTAAAATATTTTTTTTTTATGTATTTTATTTGAATATATAGTATTATGTCTGAGTTAAACTCCAAATAGTTAACTTATTGTATCATTTCTATTATTATAGCAATATGAATCTTAAAAAACATTTGCATAATCTAAAAGTGTATTTAATGGACTAAATCCCCATTTTGTTCTTTGAAATTCACGTGATCACCCATTTTGGTTTTCGAAATTCAAAATTATCTATACTGGTCCTCCAGATTCAAGTCCGGGCACCAATGTGGTCCCTTAACTCTTTCCGGCGATGACTAGACAAACGGAATGCTGAGATGGCACCCTTCCTGCCATGCTGGATGATGAGTAAACGACGTCGTTTATCCTTGGCATCCAAACAAGTTACAAATGTCGTCGCTTTTTATATGAAGGGAGAAGCAACGATAGAGACCCAAAACAAAGTATTTTTCTTCTCTACCTCCACTATTCTTCATTTCTGACTTGTTTGGGCACCAAGGATAAACGACGTCGTTTACTCATCATCAAGCGTGGCAGAGAGGGTGCCATCTCAGCATTCTGTTTGCCTAGTCATCGCTGGAAAGAGTCGAGTGACTATATTAGTACCCGGACTTGAATATGGAGGACTAATATAGGTAATTTTGAATTTTGGGAACCAAATTGAATAATTGCGTGAATCTCAATGACCAAAATAGATATTTAGTCGTATTTAATGCGCATTCTAAAAAACTTGTTTTTGTACACATTTTAACTATAGGTTGGAGTGGATAAAAATGTCCTTATTTCATATATTAAAAATATTAGAATAAATTTATCATACGATAATACATAATAAGAGATCATTTACATTATGTTGTGTAATATATTTCTGATTATTCTGTTTTAATGGATGATGCAGGCGAATGGTTTGAAGTTTTATGTCCCTGAAGAGTTCTTTGACACTTAAGGGTCTCATCATTTGAAAGAGTTATTCTTAATAACTTTTGCTTCTAAAGCAAGTTGAAGTAATTTCACTTTGTATGCTATCACTGCATTTTAACTACACGTTTAATGGGATTGCTGAAAAGTTTAAGGTTGTTTTGCAAGAGCAATAGAAAAGATTATGTTTTTCTTGAACAAATTAACCCCAATTTATGGGAAAGATGGAGCAAATAAGATAAAATTATGCACTAATAAATGCAAAATGCTGTGTGTGGATATTTGTGAATCGTCCCACGATACATCTAAGACTTTTTAGCAGCTTTAGTTGGTCCAAATTCAACTAGAACTAGTTTCATTAGTGAGTCTAATTCTCCACTAACGTAAACGTTTGTATTTTGCGTTCTTTCTCGTTCTTTTATTGCTGTTAGCCTGTTATTGTCTGTGTTTTTTTTTTCTTTTCCTCTTCTTCTTTAGTGATTTTACTGTATATGTATTTCTTCTTTTTAGTTGTTTGAGTTTTTCATTCTTGTTTTTTGTTTTTTTTTTTGTTAAGAATAAAAAATTAACATAAAAATTTTTTAACTGTGTCATAATTTTTTTTTTTAATTTTGATACAAAAATTTCGTAACTATAAAACAGATTCTTGTTTAAGAGGGTGAAAAACGATTATAACAATATGCATGCTAAAAGAGATAAGATAAGTCAAGTTAGAAGGTTAGTAAATAGTAAATACTAAATACTAAATAGTAATGCGAAGTGTTATGTAATTTACTTTCTTGCTTATTGATATTCGGATCGCAATGTGGAGGCCAAGCATCGTGGTAGAAGTGAGCTTTGCCCAGTGAAATAGAGGTTGGTGTTGGTCAAACTCAAACTTTTGGCCCACAATATAAAGTTTTTTGAAATAAATTATAATAATATTTTAATATTTTATTAATATTAAAATATAAATTAATTTTTTAATTTTTTAATTAATTAATTTAATTTAATTCATTATTTATATATAATTTAATAAATAAAATCTATTAATCTTTATTCAATTATATATATATTGATCTATTTAAATTATTAATATTATTTTTAATAATTTTATGATTAACAACAATTTAAATTAAATTATAAATATTTATTTTTTAATATTATAATTATTATCATAGTAATAAATTTTTAAATTTAATAAAAGGCTTTATTATATTAATCTTTTAATAATAATAATAATAATAATAATAATAATATTAATAATAAAAAATTATTTGACACATAATTTGTTATAACTAGTGTATGTTCCCGTGTCTAGTATGGATAATACATAAAATTATATAAAAAATTTATTAAAATTTAAATAAAAAATATCTATTGTAATTATTATTATAAATATTTTATAATTTAAAAATATTAAAAATAATTAATATTTGTTTTAATTAATTTAGATTGGTTGAATGGCTATCTCATTTGTCCGCTTAAGCAAGTATTTGGAATTCGAATTACGTTTAGTTAGCGATAGACCCTTAATAAATAGAGCATCAATATGTGGTAGATTAGTCATCGACTTGCCGAGGTAGAAAATCTTTGGAAAAAAAATGTATTTGTCTTTAAAATAAAATAATTTTTCATTAATAGCAATACTTATGGACTTTTGTCTTTGTTAAAATTTATTTGGGACAATTTTATTTGTTGGTATCATATTCATTCTTAAAGTCAAAACAATATGATCAACATTGTGACTTGTTAAAACTTCACATTTTATGAAATAATTTTTAAATTTTTAAATTCATAAACTTATGTCATTACAAAAGTTATTAGATTGATTAATATTTCTTGATAACATGGTGTACCGAAACACCATCGTTGAGTATTAGTTAGTGTAAAAAGAAACCAATAACAACTTTTGTTATTCAATATATAATTTATTCTATTGAAAAATAAATATTTCCTAAACTTGTAAATACATTTTCTTCTAATTTCTTACACTATTTTATTTGATAATATTTACCATTAAAAAATAGCAAATGACCATACTATCCTACAATATATATGATGTACAAAGTAATTTCTTATCTTGAAATGAATTATAGTTAGTGAGATAAAATTTAAAATATTTTTTTAATTTTCTTATTCAAATTTAATTTTAAATTTAGAACTGATTAACAACTCATCTCTTTTTAATTTCAATAAAAAAATAAATTGGTTAAATGCAAAATATTCAACATTTAATAATTTCAATCATTTAAATTTTAATTACAAAAAATTAGGTTAAAAATTAATTATAAACTCAATAATCGATAATATATATTATATTAGTACGTAAATAATAATATCCAATGTATTAATTATTTATTTTTTTGACAGAATTAATGTATAATCTATTGAGAATTATTTTATTATCAAAATTTTTTTTTATAAACTTGGTAATATGTGATAATAGTGATCTTATTTTTTATTATTATTTAAGAAATTCTTTATAATTTTTTAATTATATAATTAACTTAATTAATAACCTTTATTATTGTTTTTATACTAAAAAAATTATCAATTTATACTATTTATATATTTTTTTACTACTAATAAATAAATAAGTATTTATACTATTATACTTTTTATCTTAGATGATGACTTAAGTGATGAAAAAATTGTTCAATAAATTATACAAATAGTCATTACAGAAAAGGAAAAAATTATATATCATATATAATAATCCTTGATATATACAGTGTCATGTATATTGTAAGACTCCAAATTTTCGAAAATTAATTTAATAAAATAAAATTTAATTTAGTTATTATTATTATTATTATTATTATTATTATTAAAGTTTAAAAAAAAAAAGAAGAAAAGATTGGCCGAAGCCATTGAGAGAACGAAGAAAGAGATAGAACGTGGCTTACTATGCATGTGTGTGTATATTGTTTACTATGCATGTGTATATATATATATAACCAAAGGAAAAGAAGATTAGGAAACGTGGCTTAGTGCATATATATGTATGTGTATAAACATGACACATACTTGCTTTTATTAATTGAGCATGCCACCTAATAAAATTTATACCACAAACTCCCATTAATCATAACACTCATCTTTTTCATTCATTCATACTTGTTACGGGAAAGAAGAGAAAGAAAACTGACCCAGAGAGAAAGAAAGAGTGATTCGTAACTCTAATAAAAAATCTAATCTGATAAAAGTGTTTGTATCATCTTCTTTTACATGATGGCGTTACTTTTGTCTGGTGGAAGTCGACGGTGACGTAGCTCTCCTACCCCTTGAGTTTGGTCAATTGGAGTTTTAGGAGGCACAGACGATTCTTAACGTTTTCTTCTTCAGTAGTTCGATCAGAAAACTTCTCCGAAGGTCCCGTTAGTTTGATTTCGTATGGAGATAGGGTTTGGTAACTTTATAATAATTAAATGTGAGTTTGATAAGTGAATGTTGATTTAGTTGATTATTGCTTGAATTTGAATGAGTTTATGTTAAATTATTGTTGAATTATTGTTGTTTGCTTGAGATTTTGATTCAGTTATGTATGAACAACTAGCTGGGATGCTTTGATTATTTTGGGAGTAAGAAATAGAATTTTCAAAAGCTTTAAGAAATATATTAACTGATTTTAAATTATTAAAGAAATATTTTTGCTGTTGGAGTCGGTTGGATTATTAATTGTTTTAAAGATTTTGGAGAATGGCATAAAGATGTGGTTTTAGTTTTAAAAGAAAAAGAGAAGATAAATCGGCACGTGTACTTATGAGAATGATTGAAAGGTCACGAGAGGGTGACGGAAAGTAAACAGTTATGGTGCCGATGTGAAAGTGTTAAGCTGTGGGCTTTGTTTTTGAATGATTGTGCGGGGACGCCCGTGTGTATGGAACGGCTTCCAGGAGAAAGTGGCACATGCTTCAGCTGGAGAATCAGCGCCTGCAAGTACTTGCAGAGGTCATGTTCGGCATACTTCAGCTGGAGAATCAGCGCCTGCAAGAAGTGGAAACTTGCAGAGGTTATGCCGCTGGAATGCCTTATCTGACTTGCGAGTCGGATTGCGTCGGGTGCGGGTCGAAACCGACAAATGAGCTCATTACCTGCGATAGGAATAGACATGCATCATGCTTGTTTGCGCATATCTCTGTGCTATGTAACTCTGTGATTGTGAGTGTGTGCTGCATGACTGATTGACTTCTGAGTTATTTTATTATTCATGCTTATAAGTGTTTTGTTGTTAGTTGTGATCGGTTAATAATGGCAAAATGAACTTAACTTCTAACCCCGACCCTACTAAGAACTTCCCAGTTCTTACCCCCTATCTCCACCCCTTTCAGCTACAGGTGCAAAGGCTCATTGTCAAGTTACGGGAGCACAGAGGAATATGTTTATAAGTTGAGTTGATAGGATTTGTTTTCCCCTCGCCTTGTTAGTTAGAGTTTTTAGAGGGGTAGAATTTGTTTTTGAGAATCTTGAAATAAGTTTATGTATTTAATACTATGTGAATATATATACTTTTGTGATTTAGTGGCGTAAAATAAAGTCTCTTTTCGTTTTCTTAATTAAAGTTTCGGTTCGTATTCGCGAAGGCTCAATATTAAATAAAGATAGTATATAATAAAAAGGTTTAGAGGTAAGTAGCACTCGGACTTTTAGTACGATCATGAGGTGCTAAAAGTTAGGGTGTTACATATATATTAAGATTATCTATTTTAATTATGTGAATGATTATTGTTATTTTCACTTTTTTCGTTACATTAAAAAATAATATTTAAGACTAAAAAAAAAGAGATAATTAATTTTTTTAATTTGAATTAAAAATGTCTTGTAAATATATCCAACTTTTATATATGCTAAGTGTTATAATATTAAATAGTATAGTATTTGCTATAACAATGACTCAAAATATCAATCCAAGATATATTTGGACCTAGTAAGACCTCAATACAAATAAGATTAACTAAAATTCATTGTTAGAGTCCCAAATTCGAAATATCAATCCAAGATATATTTGGACCTAGTAAGACCTCAATACAAGCAAGATTAACTAAAATTCATTGTTAGGGTCCCAAATTTGACTTAAGTTCATTACCTTAAAGACCTAATGCAGATTAAGTCCACGTGTCCCTTCTTAAATCGACTCAAATTGAATCTCCGTTGCTAGTTAGATATGGTAATGAGTATTATTTGAACCATTAATTAAAATTAATATGTAAATCACATTATTATTACAAAATTATTTTTTTAACATAATTAGTAGTGCTTATTTGAACCATTAAATTTAGCTTCTAATGATATTAAAATCAACCTATTTTATTATCTTGTGCCTTCAAAGAATTTACATGACTGACATAAAAATATAAAAATTGAAAAAAAATTCATTACAATGGGTATATTCATTTTAACAAATATTCTTCTATCTAATACTATAAAAAAAATACATTGACCACTTTGAAAAATTGAGATATATTCACCAAACAAACAATCAATAAAACACTCATCCATACTTTCTCATTTTGGGTACATTTATACATAAAGAAAAAAAAAAGAAGAAAAGAAGAGTTGAAATATCAAAAGCGATAAAAATCACGAATCTTATTATTTTGTGTGGCCATCTATATATAGTAGACACAATTATGATTATCTAACAAAATTAATTTGTATTTACTGCACTCAACTTGAATAAGTAAAAAATTATCTTATTTTAATTTAGTTTTTAATTCACATTATTTGAATTTAGTTCAATATATATGATTTTATTTGATTTGATTTAATTATTAGTTAAAAATATCTCAGTTGCCTATTTTATTCATAGATTTATTATTTTAATGACTAATAAATTAATCAAATTAATTAATTAGTACACACAATAAATTTAGTTTAATAAATTAAATAAATAAATTAAAAAATATTACTAAATCAAATTGATATAAATTATATGATATTTAAATATCTAATCAAATTAATTAGTTGATATAGTTAGTTTATCGTAATAACTTATATTTAATGAGTTAAAAGAAATAAATCACGAAATACTCTCAGAAGCATGTCACGTCAGTTCTATCATTAAATGTAAAAATCCGATTTTTATATAATAGAATAGATAGAATAGATAGATAGAATAGATAGATAGATAAGTATAGTGGGATTGTATTTTTAATGTTTGTAGTAAGTTTTAATTTTAGTTTTAGTTTTTTTTTTTTCTTACGTGGTCTCTATTTTATCCGTTTTAGAATAGTTTCTGATATCTAATTATATGCTATAGCAGTAATAACTTAGCTCTATGTAACTTAATGAAAAAAAATTTGATATTGGGAGAGAGTGTGTGAGAATTCTAAAAAAATGGTAGTTTTTCGGTTTTTTTCTAAAATATAGGAGAGTAATTTTTGGAAAGTCAAAATGGCAGGGGTGATTTGTGTTTTTACAAAAATAAAAAGGGTAATTGTTGGGAGCTATTTTTGTGTTCTTTAAAATAAAAAATTATAAAAGTGTAATTGTCGAAGGTGTAATTATAAAAAATAAAAACAGTACAATTGCCGGAGGCGTTTTGTTTATTTTTTCAAAAAAAAAAAAGTAATCGCTATTCTGCTTTTTTATATTTTAGCACTTTACCTTTTTTCGTTTTTTTTTTTGGCACAATAAAAATTTAATTACAAAATTTAAAATTGAATAGAAACTAAATTATAAAATGTTAAACTATAAGAATTTAATTATAACGTTTATAAAATTATAGAATTGGGAGAGTAATTTAACCAAAAAAATTAACGCAATATAGTAAGACAACTTTAATTTTATGTTTCATAGCTTGCACAACATATACATGATATCTCATCTTTTCTAATATTTTTTGTTATATTATATATTCTCACATGCAGAAAACATTCACAACCCACCTAAAATACTAATCAGAACAAAACTTATGAAGAAATCTTTTAAGTTGAGACAACCCAAGAATCACACCCCTTCAATTCTCCTTCCTCCCACACTCTTCTATCCATGAAAGCATATCTATCATATTTATCTTCTCATATATAATCTATAACATATTCATATGGCATCAAAAATTCAAAATACATTTAAATTAAAATTATTGTGCATCAGCATAATGTAAGCTTTGGCTTTATCTATAATCCTTCTATACCTAACATGAAATAATTCCCTTACCAAGGAGCTAAAAACTTTGTATGGTATGGCATAGTAAAGAAATCTTGTGACAAAACTTATTATACAAAGATAGTGCGCCAACAATAATTTAAAATATCATTATTAATTTTTGTTAGAAATTATCAATGTACTATGAGATCTCAGTTAAAACTTCTAAAACATAAAACTTGGTATACAGGAACGGACGGATGTATAAGAGAACAGTGGAGATCTTGACCGCTCAGATATTTTTAGAAAAATTAATAATAACAAATTATTAAATATATAAAATTATTACATATTATATAATTTTATTTTTTAGTTAAAAAATATATCTAATATTTAGTCTAATATAAATAAAAATTTAATCTAAATATTAATAATATTTATTATTATTATTATTATTATTAATTAAAAGATTATTATAATCACTATCATATTCTCATTTAATATATAATATAACAAAATATCTTTTTGGACTTTCATTCCCCTTTGTCTATCGTTAATTATCAGATTAACGATATTATTTGTAATTATTTGTAAGTTTTAATTAAGATCGATACATATAAATTAGATTTACTAGAATAATTGACCATTATTATTATAATTTTTGTCATTAAATATTAATTTTTTTATAATTAAAAAAGATATTTTTAAAAATATTTTGAGGAAAAAAAAAAGATACGCATGCTAAGAGGTATATTGTAAAGAATTTACATTATTTTTAGGGAGGTAAATATTCAGTATAGGAATATTCCATTCCTGTTTAGAATTGCTATATCCAAAATTGTGCTCTATTTGCTATGTATCACATTTATGATTACCTATAATTTTGGCGCAAATAGATCTCTACCTGTTTTTCAAAAATTGTTATAAAAACGAATCAAATATTAGTGAAAAAAAAATTCCTCTTATAGAATGATCATGCATAATCCTAATTAATTATATATTAATACGGATATCTTTTATGTAAGGATTATTATTAGTATATATAACACCACAAATCATCACATCAAACCAAAAATCAAAACACAAATAATACGTCAAAAACCATGGCTCATTTCATTGGCAATAATAATATTAAACCATTTCCCTTAATCTTGTCTCTAGCACTAGTCTTTCTTTTCTTCCATGCATCATCTTGTGCAGCAAAAGTTGTGGAAGTTGAAGAAATTTGCAGCAAAACAGGTGATATCTCTTCCTATTGCGAAGATATTCTAAACTCAAAGCCCGGTGGAGCAAAAGGATCAGACATTGATTCTTTGGCACAATTCACAATTGAAGTTCTTCGTTCCAATATTACAAACACAACAACTTTTCTCAAATCTTTGATTGCACGTGGTGGTGACCCTGACTTATTAGATGTCTATGATGGTTGTTTAGACAACCTTAGTGGTGATAGAGGTGCACTAAATGAAATTGATCCCATGCAACAAAGTTTGAAGGCACGTAGTTACAAAGCTGTCACAACCGATCTTAATAAGGTTGATCAGGACAATGCTGATTGTTTTAATGACTTTAAGGATGCAGTTTTACGTGATAAATCGGGGCTTCCACAGTATACTCGTCAAATATCTCAAGCTACTACTATAATCAAGGCCATATCTACATTTTGGTTCTCTAATTAATATATAGTTTTTTTTGTTATTCTAATAATTAAGTTAGTTATTCTATGAATAAAGCCAGAACAAACCTCTAATATATGGTAGTATAATTCATTTGGTTATTCTATTACTTTAGTTTTGAAGTTTTGATAGGAATATCGATGTTGAATTTATCTACAATAATATTTTGTTTTAATTGTTGATTCCTCCTATTTTGAGAGTTTGTCCTTTTTAATATATTTATTTATTTATTGTCGATATATGTTTGCATGTCCGTAAGTTTGTCACTAAATACACACTACTCAGAAATGGCGCTTATTAGGAATAGGGGTAGGGTGTCAGATAAGGACAAGCAACGGGGTGTGGATTACATTAAACCGACGAATTCTGCTAAAATGAAAGAATATGTAACTTTTCTATAATCAAATTCTTATTTTTTTTTAAATTTAAAATTGAAAATTATTAAAAATTAATTGAATTAATTATTAATTGATTATAAATTTAATTTTATTTCTATTGTACACATTGTATATTAAATTTATTGTCTTTCTATATTTTTTTTAAATTAAATTTTATAGTATTTATTGTTTAGTGTTTAATTTTTGTTTAGTTTATTTTTTATAATAAAATTTAAATATTTTTTAAAATTATTTATTTTATAATTTTAAAAATAAAATATTAATTTATAAATATTTTTAATAAATTAAACACTACTTTTTAAGCACTATAATAATTACCTTATATTGAAATGATAATATAAAAGATTATATGTATGTTTTTAAATAAAAATTCCAAAGTCAAAAAATTATTAATCGTACCTTTAGATAAAAACTCTCAGAGAAATTTTTATCTAAAAGCATGTGTATAATTTCCCATGGCTCATCATTTCAATATTGATAATGTAATAATGTTAGGCCATATTCCTTGATTTTAACCCTAGTGCTAGCCTTCCTTTTATTTGATGCATCCTATGTACAAAAAAAAAATGTGAAAGTAGAATATCCAAAGAATCATCAACATCTTCTCACCATTTTACTACTGATTTCAAAGATTCATCACCACTTTTCCGCAATTCATCATTAATGAAATATCCAATGTTCTTCAGATAATTTCGGTCATATCTACTTACTGGTCTGGTTCAAAAATTATTAGTTGACTAATAATAGCTAGTGCTTGCTTCAAATTAAGATTAAGTCATTTTGACAATAAAATTAAGATTATATTTTTTTATTATTACTTAAAAAATGTTAATTTAAAAATAAAAGTAAACAGTGTTTTCAAATAATAAGAAAATTGGATAATTACCATAATATGTATATATAATTATGTATATATGTGCGCTATTGTCTCATTATCATAGCTCTAAAATAAACATTTTAAGTAAAAAACACTAATTAAACATTAATTTAACCTCATCACCACATATTTAACCTCTACAGCTAAGTAATTATATTGTTTTAACTGCTCACTTTATTTTTCTCCTTTTTTTTAACATTATTGTCAATTTTTTTATATACATTCACGTTTCTTTATATATATATATATATATATATATATATATATATATATATATATATATATATATATATATACTACACATAAATAATTATTTTATATTATCAATTTTTTTTATAAATAGGTTTTTCTATTTTTCCTTTGTTTTAATCCATATATGTAATATGTATATATATGCGATATCTTCTCATCATCATAGCTCTAAAATAAACATTTTAGGTAAAAAACACTAATTAAACGTTAATTTAACCTCATTACCACATATTTAACCTCTACGATTAAGTAGTTATCTTCTTTTTACTATTCACTTTATTTTCTTCTATTTTTTTAAATATCATTATCAATTTTTTTTATATACATTCACGTATGTATGTATATATATATATATATATACATATATAACTATTTTATCAATTTTTTTATAAATATGTTTTTTTTCTTTATTTTAATTCATATATGCATATACTTTTGTTTTAAATTCATATAAATTCATATATGTATATCATCTAATATCATGTACGTAATGCCATCTTTTTTTCTTTCCTCGATTTTGTACGTCATTTTTTCTTTTCTTTCTTTGATAGTTTTTATTATTATTCTTATTTAATTTATTTATATTATTTATTTTTTTTATAAATATAATATTTTATTTATTATTAATATCATTCTATGAAGTGAATCATAATTAATCATATATAAAATTATTTTTTAAAGTGAATAATAATTAATTATAAACATAATCATTCTCCAAAATGAATGATAAATATAATTATTCCTTTAAGTATATAGCACTGTAGTGCTAGTATCACAATGTTATTTACATTCTCAACAATAAATATATAACTCTAATAGTTTATTTAAAATATTTTTACCATCTTACAAGGAATAATATATTTTATCAATTCTCTATTTGAAGCAAATTGATTTATTTAATTTTTTTATTTATTATTTTACTTATCTTCTTTTCTTTTTATATGTATTATTAACATTATTATTCTTAATTATTTACTTGCTTTTATTTATAGAGCTATCATGTCAAATTTGTAAAAATTTAAATTTGTTGCTCTTGATTTTATCGACAAAAATTATTTAAAATGGACGCTTGATGCTGAAACTCATTTGATATCCAAAAAGTTTGGAAATACCATAAAGAAAGAGGTACAATAATCGTCAAGTAAAGATAAAACTAAGGCACTAATTTTTTTTCTGCGTCATCATCTCCATGAGGAATTGAAAGTAGAATACTTGACTGTTAAAGAGCCACAAGAATTATGAACAAATTTAAAAGAGAGATATGAACTCCAAAAGATTGTACTGTTACCTAAAGCTTGCTATGAATGGATACACTTAGGCTTAGTTTAGTAAAGCTTTTACTTTTTAAAAGTAGTTTATAAAAGCTAACTTTTAAAAGATGGCTTTTTAAAAGTTGTAGTATTTATGTTTGGTAAATCAAATTAAAAATTATTTTTAATAAATACAAGCAACAACAATTGCATTTGGTAAAATAGTTTTTAAAATTTAAAAATACTATAATAGACATAAATGCAAGCATTAAATTTGAAAATTAGTTAACATATGAGGTTATATTAGACTTTTAAATTTTTGAAAAGCACAAGCCAACTTTGAAAAGTTCTATCTTAGGTGCTTTCAAAAGTATCCCGATCTTTTAAAAGCTGCAAGTACAAGCACATGATCTTTTTATTTACCAAACACAAAATGAGGAGTTTGAGCTTTTAAAAAGCACAAGCACCTCTTCAAAAAGCTTTACTAAACTAAGCCTTAAGACTGCAAGATTTTAAAACAGTCTGTGAATACAATTCTACACTTTTTAAAATAAGTTAAATTGTGGGATTTGGATCCTCTAAATGTTGAATTTCACTTTAGAGGGTAAAGTGTGATCTCTCACCATTTATTTTATAGGTGGGATCAAGAGAAAACATGAGTGAGAAACTATTCAAGGGTGAGAGATCATACTTTATTCTCTAAAATGAAAATTCAAAATTTAGAAAATCCAAATTCAAAATTGTGTGGTCAAAATGTCACAAATGAGAATTTAATGAAAAAAATTTATTCCACGTTCTACGATATAACCAAAAATTTTTTGTTACCAAACTCTTTTCAAAATCTAAATATATTATTACGATAATACTATGGAGACAAAATAAATTGCCAGAACTTATCTTATTTAATATTTATTAATTATCGTAATAATTAATAAATATTAAATAAAATAAATTATAATTATTTTTTATTAATTTTTTTAGTTACCAAATATTCCGTTATTTTCATATGTAATATCATTAATGATTAAAATTATTTAATTATATTTATTGTGCAACTTTAATTCCTCGACGAGAGTATTTACGATATCATTAAATAGTGTTGGACAAAATTTTAACGGGATGATTTGATACGAATATATTTGAATTGGATTTCGATTTTTTAAATTTTAAATTTTATTTTAGAAAGTAAAGTGTGATTTTTCACATTTTATTTTATAGGTAGAATAAAAAAAATATAAAAAAAAAATTATTTAAAAGTGAGAGATCATATTTTATTTTCTAAAGTAAAAATTCAAAATTTAAAAGATCTAAATTCATTTGAATCGGTTCCATATTATTTATATTCATTTAAAAAAAAATTAGTTAGGCTATATATATAATTGAAAAATAAAAATGCAACCAATTAGGAATTCTATTTGTAGAAAGAATCAATTATGATTTTAATTGAGATTTAATGGAAATTAAATAATGAAAATTGAAATTTTGAATAATAGATAGGATTGGACAAAAAATTTAATAATTTTACAATATTCATATTTTAGTTACTCTATTTATAATTATAATATTGTATTGTGATAATTTTTATTAATTTATATATTATAAAATAGATTTATAGTTTTTTAGTAATTATTGAAAAGTATTTTTACAAAATATATATCGAATAATAAATATATACAGTTTATATATATTTGTGGAGACTAAATTTAAAAAATTATAAAAAAGTATAAATTGAATAGAAATTTTAAGTGTATTGTACGAGAATCTAAACTAGTATTAGATAAACCAAAGTCATTGATAAAAATACATTAAATATATAATTTAATTTTAATAAAATACTTAATTTTTCATGCATTAATTCAGTCATATATATGTTTCTACTTTCTACATGAATATATATAAAAAAATGCAATCTATTAATTTCGTCAAACTATCAATTAATAAAGGTCAAAAACATTGTAAAAAAAAAAGTAATGCAAAAAAAATAAAAAATAGCCTCAATTTATTTTATTTCATATTTATTCATTCTAACCATAATTAATGAATACTAAATAAGATAAGTTTTAATTATTTTTTTATTAATTTTATTTGTTATTAAACATTTAAACATTTTCGATAACGGAAATGTTTGATAACCAAAGAAAATCAACCAAAAACAGTCGTAACTTGCCTTATTTAGCATTCATTAATTGTTGCGACAATTAATTAATGCTAAATAAGGCAAGTTTTAGCTAATTTTTTTGTCTATCTAACATTACTCTTTCGATAAAAAAATAACTTTTTGTTAAAGGATCTAAATATGGAATATCCATATACAACTCTATATAAGAACTCATACCAAACCCAACAATTGCAACAAAACTCAAACGTTGAAATTAATATATACACCATGGCTCGTCATTTCAATGGTAACAATGTCAGACCATATTCTTTGATTTTAACCTTAGTTTTTGCCTTCCTTTTATTTGATGCAACTTCCAATGCACAAAAAATTGTGAAAGTAGAAGAAATTTGCAACCAAACTAAAATTGTTGCATATTGTTCAAATCTTCTAAACTCAATACCCGGTGGTGCAGCAAGAGCAGACGTTGATTCCTTAGCACACTACACAATTGAAGTGCTTCGTTCAAAGCTTAAAAACACAGTAAACCTTCTCAACTCTTTGATTGCAAAAGCCACTGATCCTAAGGCAAAAGAACTCTACAATTTTTGCTTAAAAGAATTCACTGGTCAGGATGGTGCACTTGCTGAAATTGACCCCATGCAAAAAAGTTTGAAGGCAAAAGATTATAATGATGTGAGTTTTCATTTAAATGATCTTGTAGCGGACAATGATGAATGTATGTCTTATGGACAAGATCAATCATCAACATCTTCTCACCATTTCACTACTGATTTCAAGGATCCATCACCGCTTCCGCAATTCACTGATGATATATTCAAAGTTCTTCAGATAATTACGGCCATATCTAATTATTGGTTCAAAATTTATTAGTTGACTAATAATAAATTAGTGTTTTATGTATTACTAGTTTACTACCATAATAAATGTAAGAATAATAAATTTTCTATGTAAACACTTGGTGTTGCTAAGATCATTGATATATATCAAATATATATGGTCTTTACCTATTATATTTCATATTAAGATAAGAATTTCGAAAAAAAATTTTCAATATAAGAAAAATCATTCAGACTTTTAAAAATGTGACATTTAATACATAATCAATGAGTGGATTCACATCACAATTGGTACTAGTGAATTCGACGTCCTAGTTAAAGAGTTATGGATCGCAGTGTAAACTTGAGAATGTAGGTAAACCTTGTCCCCCAAAAGTATGCGAGACTTTGGGTGCAAGCAGTTTAGCTCGATAGTGCCAGTGATAAGCAGAGATTCGGTGGTTGAGATGGTGATGGCAATACCAAGGGAGGAAGAAATTGATAGAGATAGATTGGTAATTCCTTAAAACATTTTGAATAAATGGAGTTATTGCAAATTAATTCACATTTAAACAATCAAACTCCAAAGGCAACGGATGCTGTTGTTGAGGGAATTGCTAATTTTAAGGGATATTATAATTTGGTTAATGATGTTAAATCAGAGAAAACGGTTAATTGGGATTATGTTACTGATGGACTGAATAAATGGTGTTTTTGGAGGAAAAAACCTAACCAAAACAGGCTTAATTGTTGGCCCAAAAAGAAAGCGTTTGGCACATGTGCTAAAGGAGGGAGAATGGGCTGCTTCTCATCAAACTCAGGCCCATATCACGCTGATGAGGAAACAGAAGGCGTGCTCATGGTGGCCGAGGCATTGCACCAATGGCCAATATGTTGCCCTCACAGAAGCCACATCGCAGGTTCGAATCCTAGCTATAGCTGGGTAGTGATAGAACCTTTAATGGGTGTGTGAGTGGGTGTGTGTTGTGTAACCTAGGATTGGGGGTTGTCTAATCCATCGACCAAAAAAAAAATAAAGGCGTGCTCATGCGTCTGGGTCGGGTTGGGTTCCATCCGGCTGGGTGCACTCCAAATGCTGCTGGGTTGTGTACAGTTGCTAATGACCATATCGAAGAGGAGAACCTGGGTTGATCGCGGCACCGCAGGTTTTGTGGTGAGGAACCACGCGGCCGAAATGGAGCCAACAGGCCGCCTTCCTATGTCTTCAGAGAACTCATCGCCGGCGATGACAGGACTTGGTCCCTCCAGGGAAGATGGATTTGAAGAAGATACCAAAGAGACTGGTTCAATGCCGGGTAAGGATGTCGTAGGCTTCTGGGATGGGATCCTTGAAAACGATGAAGATGCACTAGAGGACGGTATGACTTTGGTTGTTGCAAGGCTTGATGAGAGCAGTGGTGAGAATAGGGCGGCCGTGGATATTCGCACTGGACAACAGGGTGATGAGGGCAGTGGCAAGACTAGGGCTAGCGTGGATATTGGCACTGGACAACAGGGGATCATCAGTGGTGGAAAGGCCCTGGAAAGAGAAGAGCAGATACAACAACAACAACAACAAAGTCTTGTCCCACTAAGTGGGGTCGGCTAGGAAAGAGAAGAGCAGATGCTCAAAAATAAAAGGGCATGGAAACTAGCAGTTGAATATGGAGCAGTGCAGTACAACGAAGACGACGATATAATGGTGATTTTAT
Source organism: Arachis ipaensis (assembly GCF_059453495.1). NCBI lineage: Eukaryota > Viridiplantae > Streptophyta > Magnoliopsida > Fabales > Fabaceae > Arachis > Arachis ipaensis. The sequence goes on along the minus strand of NC_142441.1, from coordinate 145,885,027 downwards.
AAGAACAGAATAAAGCGCTAGCTCAAAAGAGGAGGTTGGCAAAGCTGTAACACCCTACCACATAGAGTTTTACACCTAGGATGTAAAACAGAGGTGGTGAGGCGCTACGACTTCTAAAATTAAAATACATTTATATAATAGCAGAAAGAATATAATAAACTAGGAGTTTTGAAAAATGGGTAAAACAAAATCGCGAAATAAAAAGCACAACGCTCCAGAAACGGAATAACTTGTGTGTGAAGAAACCTATAGATCATGGATATGAATAAGCGAAAGAGTGAGTAGAGAGCCAAGAATACAGCATATCTAACTCCTGACTCAGCCTGCGAAACCAAGGCTGGCTGGAGAATATTTACATACATATACAAGTATTCCAAAATATCTAAAATACAGAAATAAGATCCTAACTCTCCTTTAACTTCTATGAGGAACAAAATAATCAAGTTTCTTGGAGAGAAAGCTAAGTATATATATACAAACTGATAGTCAAAATAACCCAGGGACTACTCCGCTTCGGAAATCCAAACGCCTAGCGAGGTGCCTCTCGACCTGCATCTGAAAACAACAACAAAGTATGGGGTGAGAACCATAGGTTCTCAGCATGGTAAAGGTGCCACGCATATAATATATAAGGTCCTGGGAATGCCAGAGACAATCCTAGAACGCCGACACTCAGATTATAAAGCTTAGAGTATTAGACAGAAACTATAATAGGTGGTGTTCTAAGAGTATCTGGGCCTAACTTAACTTAACATTAAATCTAAGTCCCACACTGCTATTCCTCCATACCTCCATCTCCGTCAGCCTTTCATAAACAAATAAATAGATAAAGCCAAGCACAAGAAGGTTGCAAGTACTGTAGGTAACAAATATACATTTAACATGGCAAGTACACTTAGGCACACCTAGTTAATGCACAAACAAGTAATCCAAGTAGTATGCACATGATGCATGCCTGTTCTATGGCTGAGAGTCTCATCTGTCGGTTATCAAGCCAACCCGACAAGTCCAGTTTGCTAAACCATTGGACTGTCCCCCGACGTGCATCCCCATAATTCTATGCATAGCTTTTACTCATATATATATATCAAATCGCTCAATGGGGGTACCGTTCCCGGGAATTTATAAGTGCCCGATCACCCTTATATCGTAGGGTCAACAGAGTCTCGAGTTTTCAACCTGGTACACGTGGTGGCAAGCCACGGTACTTTATCCAGGGAATCTCGTATCTCAGATCATTTAATCATTCAAGCCAAGTATTATACATGACCACTCATTTGATTAACAAGCCAAGTATCATACATGATCATCCGTAAAATTTCATAATCAATTCATCACTTTTTAGCTTTACTTCACCTCCAAGTTATCCCATTTTCCTAACTTTATCTGATTATAAGGTTTAACACTATTATTTGTAACTAAATGAATGAAAATAGAGGTTTAGAAATTTAAAATAGGGTTTAAAACTCAAAAATTATGTTTGCTGGAACAGGGGCCACGCGTACGCGTGGCTCACGCGTACGCGTAGGAGTGTAAAAATGTAGCTCGCGCACGCGTCCCTTTGTCATGCGTACGCGTAGGTGAAAATTTCACGTCACGCGTACGCATAGGACCAGTTGCGTAGGCATCGCCAAAATTCCATGCCACGCGTACGCATAGGCCATGCGTACGCGTGGACATACGTTTCTTAAAAAAAAATCAGATTCAGTAGCAAAGCTGCAAAATTAAAAGAAAGCAGTTTTTGGTTATAATCTTCCAACACCCATAACTTCTTCGATTTAAAATATTTTTCACCCGTTCTTCGAATGGCATAAACTTCGTGAATCTAATTTTCACTTTAAAACAAGTTGGAAGTAAATTGAGGGTCCGAAATCCAGGTTATGCCTTTCCGAAGTTCGGTCAAAAACCAACTTTTGCAAACTCTTCAAACCTTATTTTCATTCAAAATCTCCAATCCATTCATTACCAAACCTATCAACACCAACACAACATGCCAACAAAAGAACTCAATAAAACTCTACATCATTTTATCAACCACCATTCAATAATATTACACAATTTCATATTTTAACAACTCCATCATGCTTTCCTTCAACATACTTGTAATCACATAATCAATAATTCAACCATGTTTACTTCTAACAACAATATAGTAACAATCTCCACCACATAATCAAATCACCAAACCAAACCAAACATGTTCATCATCAAGTTACTAAACATTAAATATACACCTGCATTCCAGTTTATCCTATGGTCATCTAACCTAAGTTTTCACAGAACATTACATATTAAATGCACGAAACCTAAACCATACCTTGGCCGGTTTTTCTCATAATTATCAAGGCAATTTATTAAAATCAACACAGCCCCAAAACCTCAACAAAACTCTAGTGTTTAGCTTCCTCCAAGTTCCAATATCCACAATTTCAAGCTTCAATTATTTATTCACGACCTAATACACATTCATAACACATATATACCCAATTTAATACCCAAAACTCAAATTCAGTAAAATTAAAATAGAATTATGGTATCTTCACCTTACCCAAGCTTCACATAAGCAAGAGTAAACATTTTTCTCAAGCTAATTGGATCATAAAATATCAAAAGGTAAAGAAATTCAACACCCCTACAATATTTCAAAAATTGGAGGAAAGGAGTGGCTGAGAGTGATTAATGACTTACCTATTGAATTTTTTTAGTAGAAACGTAAAGCTCGATGCGGTGGTCGCGTGGCCGCAAACGGTGCGGCGATCGGAGCTCGGACGAAGAAGATACGTGAGTAGGAAGGTAGCGTAAGGTTAAAGAAGGTTTCTTTTCTTCTCTCCCCTGCAAGTAGGGGTGGCAAGCGGGGAAGCCCGCCCCGCCAGAAGCCCGCCTTTTGGCGAGCTGGCCCGCCCTGCTCTACCTAGTGAGGCGGTCCCAAAATTCCAGCCCGCCCCGCCTAATGGCGGGCTGGCGGGCCGGCGGGCTAAGCCCGCCAAATATCCTTTTTTTACTTTTAATTATTAAATAATATATATAAAGGTATAAAAAAATTTCTTCTGTTTTTTATTTTTTAACCATTATAATTTCTAAAAGTATAAACAAATTATAATTTTTATATTTACAAACATTAAAGTCTTTGTAATTATAAATATTGTTCCCAAACCAAAATAAACATAATCCAAAATATAATTATAAATATTGTCTCTAAAACAAAATAAACATAATCCAAAACACTCAATTTTCATCTTCATTCTCTTGTAAGTTGGGTTGGGGGAAGTTGGGTTTTGGCAAAAAAAATTGTAAAAATACCCCTTGCCAAAAAAAAAATTTAAGCCCGGCGGGAAAGCCCACCCCGCCCCGCTAAAGCCCGCGGTTTAAGTGGTGCGGGTTAGGCGGGCTTTTGCTATTTGGCGGTCCTAATTTTCCAGCCCAGCCCGCCTTTTTTGGCGGGTTACGCAGGCCGGCCCAGCGGGTTTAGCCCTGTTTGCCACCCTTACCTGCAAGAGTTTCAACGTGTTATTGCTGAAATGGGGAGGAAGAAATCATGATTTACTTAAATGTGCTGGGCCGGTTGGGCCCACGGGCCTAGTTTGGACATGGTTCAACCGGTTCGGCCCGTTCAGTCCAATCTTGGGCCGAATTCTTCGAAATTGGTGTCAAAATTTTCGTTTCGATGAGCTCTATCCTAATTTGGTATAATATTCATATTTCTCATCTTCTTTATTAAAAACTAATTTAGTAACTAATTATTTATTAATTTAACGGGGTTTACATCCTACCCACCTAACAAAGAATTTTGCCCTCAAAATTCAAATTTGGTTACCTGAAAAGAGATGTGGGTAGTCCTTCCGCATATCCGATTCGAGTTCCCAAGTATGTTTCTCAATACCAGCTCGACTCCAAGCTACTTTTACCAGTGATACCTCTTTTCTGCGCAATCGTTTAACGCTAGTGTCATCAATTCTCACCAGAATTGTTGGAAGTGTTAGATCTTCTCCTACTTGAATCGGTTCTGGTTCTAGAACATGACTTACGTCAGGAGTATACTTCCGAAGCTGTGACACATGAAACACGTCGTGCATGTTCGAAAAATATGGCAGTAAAGCGATCCTATAAGCCACAGGCCCAATTCTTTTAAGGATCTCAAACGGTCTAATATAACGGGAATTTAGCTTCTTAATCTTAATAGCTCTTCCCACTCCAGTAGTTGGTGTAACCTTCAGAAAGACATGCTCCCCTTCTTCAAATTCAAAAGGCTTTTGCCTTTGATCAGCATAACTTTTCTGACGGCTTTGGGCTATAAGCATTCGACTACGAATCTTCTTTATCTGCTTAGTAGTTTCAACTATCATCTCAGGCCCTAACAAATTTCTTTCTCCAATTTCATACCAACATAGTGGGGATTAACATTTTTTTCCATACAGAGCCTCGTACGGAGCCATTTCGATGCTCGCATGGTAGCTATTATTATAAGCAAACTTCACTAGTGGCATATACCGATCCCAACTCGCCGGCTGGTCCAAGACACATGCCCTTATTTTCCAAGGTATGAATAGTTCTCTCTGATTGACCATCTGTCTGAGGGTGATATGCAGCACTCAAACTTAACTGAGTCCCAAATGCACGCTGAAAGGCTCCCCAGAATCTTGATGTAAAACGAGGATCTCTGTGGGATATAATGGTAGAAGGCACGCCGTGCAATCTGACCATCTCTTTGATATACATTCGAGCCAATTCTTCCATTGTGCAACTTATTCGGATGAGGAGAAAGTGAGATGATTTTGTCAATTGGTCGTCATAACCAGTCCAAATCCTAGGCAAACCTGTCACAAAATCCATTGCGATACTTTTTCATTTCCATTGTGGAATCTCTAAAGGCTGAAGGGTTCCTGATGGTCTCTGATGCTCAATTTTAACTTTCTGACATGTTAAACATTTAGATACATGCAATGCCACATCATTCTTCATTCTTGGCCACCAGAACATCGCTCTCATATCTTGATACATTTTGGTGCTTCCTAGATGGATTAAAAACCCGCTCTTATGAGCTTCCGCCAAGATACCTAGCCACAAATCTTCGACATCTGGCACAATAATCCGATTCTTGAACCTCCACAAACTATCCTTACCTTCTGACACTCTCCTCTGTCTTCCCTGTTCAATTGCTGGTAATACTTTACGTAATGCTTCACCATCTTGATGAGTCTTCAAAAATTCTGATTTAAATTCACTTGAAATTTGCAACTGACTCAAATACAGAATTCCGGATTCTTCCCTAACTCCCAGTTTCAAACCTTGAAGTCCTTTAGTAACTCTTCTTTTTGCAGCATCATCCAAGCTCCATATAAAGACTTCTGACTCAAGGCGTCCACCACAACGTTTGCTTTTCCTGGATGATAATTCAATTCAAAATTATAGTCTTTCAGAAGCTCCATCCACCTCCTCTGACGCATATTCAACTCTTTCTGTTCAAATAGATACTTCAAACTCTTATGGTCTGAGAAGACATGAAACTTAACGCCATAGAGATAGTGCTTCCAGATTTTCAAAGCAAACACAACAGCAGCAAGTTCTAAGTCGTGAGTCGGATAGTTCATCTCATGCGGCCTTAATTGCCGTGAGGTGTATGCTATAACATTTTGGTGCTGCATCAAAACGCACCCCAAACTCTTTAATGATGCATCACAGTACACTTCAAACGGTTCATTTGGCTCAGGCAATACCAACACGGGTGCAGTAGTCAACCTTTGCTTTAATGCTTGAAAACTCTCCTCGCACTCCGAAGTCCAGACAAAAGGCATATCCTTCCTAGTTAACTTAGTTAAAGGTAAGGCGAGCTGTGAAAATCCCTTAATGAATCTCTGATAATACCCCACAAAACATAGAAAACTCATGATCTCTGTCACTGAAGTTGGTCGCTCCCATTTTATCATTGCTTCTACCTTAGCAGGATCCATAGCTATTCCCTGCTTGCTCACTACGTGACCGTCTGATCGAGAAACTTCATCTCATTCTTCCAGAACTCACATTTAGAGTGATCAGCATGCTCCTCCTCAGTGTTAGAGTAAACGAGAATATCATCAATAAAGACAATAGCAAACTTGTCCAGGTACGGCCGGAAAATCCTGTTCATATAATCCATGAATACTGCAGGAGCATTGGTTAACCCAAAAGACATCGCCGTATACTTATAATGACCATAACGCATCCTGAAAGCAATTTTCGAAATATCTTCATCTCTAACCCTTATCTATTTTAAATCTAACATTACTTCAAACTGATTCACCCTTCTAAGTTAACTAAATATTACTCCGTCTTAACAACTAATAGCATTCGACCAATCATCGACTTGGGCTTTACGATTATCAAGGCGCGTCATACATTACGAATGAATATCACATTTTAATGATATGCCAGGAAGTTTAAAATTCAACTGCTAGTTTATGGTTACCTCGTGTCTGAGAATCGGATTCGGCTGCATCCCGGCATTTCCTGTGTGGACAGTCTCGAGCCATATGCCTCAGCTTCCCGCACTTGTAACATACATCTAGCCCAGCCCTATGCGGCTCGTCTGGAGCAATCTCTCCATAGCCTTCCTATAGCATTGCCCACTTCATGGAGTAATCTTCTGCGAATTGACTCTTATTAACCAATTCAGTGAAATTCGTTAACCTTTGCGGATACACATAGTTAAAGATGTCTCTCCTAAGTCCTTTCTCATACTGAGCACACATCCACTCCTCATACTCGGCTGGATTTCCTTAACAAACTTTTGAGAAATGGCACAGGTTGTTGAATTCACGGGTATAGTCAGCAACGGACATATTCTTTTGCTTCAGCTGCGTTAACTCCCACTTCTTTGCAGTGCGAAATGCATGCAAGAAATATTTTTTGTAAAATTCCGTCTTGAATCTATTCCAAGGGACATCTGTTAACTCCATCTACAAGGTATGACATAACTCCTGCCACCATTTCTGGGCATCTCCCTCCAACATGTAGGTCACTATTTTCACTTACTGTACTTCAGGAACGTGTTGAGTGTACAAAAACCTCTTCACGTTTCGAAATCACCGATCAGCCTCCAACGCATTGGCATTTCCATTAAACTGAGGTGGACCATTCTTGAGAAAATCAGTAAGGGTCAAAGACCTTTAGTATTGACCTACATTGCTTGTAACAGCACCCGAGCTTCCATCTCGAGGTCCTTGCATCGGTTCGGTCCTAAGATTTTCCCTCTGGGTACCTCGCTCGGATCTGCGAGATGACATTTGGTCCCTGTTCACACCAAACAATTGATATTAAGGTGATCAGTCTCAACATCTCAAGTTTAGTGCTTTAGGGTCCGAAATGCATGCTCACGAACATGTATGCTACACATACCAGTCGAATATCCTAGGTAGCACATAGTCACACACAGAGTATGCACAGAAGCATAGTCAGTCCGTCCCTCGGGCTCTACATGAATGAACTACTCTGATATCATAATATAACACCCTACCACACAGAGCTTTACACCTAGGATGTAAAACAGAGGTGGCGAGGCGCTACGACTTCTAAAATTAAAATACATACATATAATAGCAGAAAGAATATAATAAACTAGGAGCCTTGAAAAATGGGTAAAACAAAATCGAGAAATAAAAAGCGCAACGCTCCGGAAACGGAATAACTTGCATGTGAAGAAACGTACAGATCATAGATATGAATAAGCAAAAGAGTGAGTAGAGAGCCAAGAATATAGCATATCTAGCTCCTAACTCAGCCTGCGAAGCCAAGGTTGGCCGGAGAATATTTACATACATATACAAGTATCCCAAAATACCCAAAATACAGAAATAAGATCCTAACTCTCCTTTAACCTCTATGAGGAACAAAATAATGAAGTTTCTTGGAGAGAAAGCTAAGTATATATATATATATATATATATATATATATATATATATATATATATATATATAATCAAAATAACCCAGGGACTACTCCGCTTCGGAAATCCAAACGTCTAGCGAGGTGCCTCTCGACCTGCATCTGAAAAAAACAACACAGTATAGGGTGAGAACCGGAGGTTCTCAACATGATAAAGGTGTCACGCATATAATATATAAGGTTCTGGGACTGCCAGAGGCAAACCTAGAACGCCGACACTCAGATTATAAATCTTAGAGTATTAGACAGAAACCATAATAGGTGGTGTTCTAAGAGTATTTAGGCCTAACTTAACTTAACATTAAATCTGAGTCCCACACTTCCACTCCTCTATACCTCCATCTCCGTTAGCCTTTCATAGACAGATAAACAGATAAAGTCAAGCACAAGAAGGTTGCAAGTACTGCAGGTAACAAATATACATTTAACATGGCAAGTACACTTAGGCACACCTAGTTAATGCACAAACAAGTAATCCAAGTAGTATGCACATGATACATGCCTGTCCTATGGCTGATGAGTCTCATCTGTCAGTTACAAGCCAACCCGACAAGTTCGGTTTGCTAAACCATTGGACTGTCCCCCGACGTGCATCCCCATGAGTTTATGCATAGTTTTTACTCATATATATATATATATATATATATCAAATCGCTCAATGAGGGTACAATTCCCGGGAATTTATAAGTGCCTGGTCACCCTTACATCCTAGGTGTAAAGCTCTGTGTGGTAGGGTGTTACAAAAGAGAAAGAAAAGGCACGAATATGCAGACCGAAAAAACTCAAAAAGATGTGTAACAAAGTTTTAAAATGATTTTTAGCTCTTGGAATATTAGGGGGTTAGGGGAGTTGGAAAATTTAGTATGATAAAAGAACTCAAAAAGAAACAAAAACTAAATATGTTAGGTATGGTTGATTCTAAAATTCAAATTGTGAATAAGTTTGATGTAGTACGTATTTGGGGGAGTGAGGCTGTGGGGTGGGAGTATGTAGGATCAGAAGGCACATCCGGAGACTTGTTGTTAATGTGGGAAGTCATGCTGCTTAGAATGAATAACTGTTATAAAGGGAGAGATGGTTATGTGTTAAAGGAGCCCTATTGAAAAATAAATTTCATTGTACTTTCTTTTTAGTATATGGTGCTCATACTAGAGTGGAAAAACTTGCTGTGTGGGAGGAACTGAGCTTTATAACTGGCTTATATCAAGTCCCGATATGCTACATGGGTGACTTTAATGAGGTTATACAGGTTGAAGAGAGGAAAGGTCATGACATATTAACAACGTCTGCGGAAGAATTTAAGAGTTGGATTCAAGATATGTAGTTAGTGGATTTACCGTTGAATGATCATAAATTTACATGATTTAGAAGCCGCTCTTATAGTCGTATTGATAGAGTTCTAGAGACTGTAGAATGGACGGAGGAGTTTTTGGAGATTCAGTTAAAAGGGGGACCAAGAGGCCTATCTGATCACTGTCCAATTATAGTTGAGGATACTATATTCAGAGGTGGTCCACGTCCATTTTGAAATTTAGATTCCTAGTTTACACATGAAGGTTTTCTAAGAATGGTCAGGGAGGAATGGAGGAATCTTGGTGAGGTGTAGTTCACGGATAAGAAATTAACGGAAGGTTGATAAGAAATCAAGCTCGGATCAAGATTGCTATTAGAGAATTTTATAAAGATTTGTATCACCAGGAAAGATCAAAATACTAATTAATTTAAAATCGAATACTTTAATTGAAATTATAAGATAATAAGATTAATTTCCTTTATTTCTAAAACTTAAAGTATTGAATTATAAAAATATCAATTATTTAAATTAAATCATATAAAATTCTTATTATTTCATAACTACCAATTTTATAATTTCAATATAGAAAATAATTCAATAATTATAAAATTGGATAAGAATCTTAATTTATTTCAAATTCAATTAATTAAAACTTGCTTTAATTATCTTTAATAAAGAAATTTCTAAAATTAAAGCTACAAAAATAATTGAATTTGAAATTAGTTTATAATAATCCTTTTCAAAAGTTCTGAGTCTTACATGGAGGGTCAATACTTTGAAGATGAATCATTACGTGAAAATGATGGTGGAGGGCCAATACTTCTAGGAGATGCTACATTACGTGAACATGATAGTGGAAGGCCAGTACTTCTAGCAGATGGAACCTTGCGTAAAAATGGTGGTAGAGGGCCAGTATTTTCAATAGAAGCAGAAAATATTTTTTACAGAGCCAAGAATAAAAGTAGATCTTTTTTGTTTTGAAGTCAATTTTTTTTACGGAAGTGATAGAATGACTTATCTAGAAGGAGAAGTCATATATTTCTACTTCTTCAAAAAGCTGTGAATTAACTTTTCAGAAAGTTAAAAGCTTTTTTTTAAAATGGTGTCAAACAGCGTATTGTGACTTTTCATAATTCAAAAGTAAAAAAAGCTACTTCCCAAACGGGCTCTTAATGCTCTTGATATATCTGGAAACAACTATTTATCATGGATACTAGATGCTAAAATTCATCTTGATTTAATGGATCTTGGAGATACCATTAAGGCTGAACATAATGCATCCCGGAAGGATAAAGCCAAAGCCATGATCTTCCTTCGTCGTCATCTTGACGAAAGATTGAAAAATGAATATCTCGCACTAAAAGATTCTACAGATCTGTGGAAAGACCTTAAAAAAGGTATAATCATAAAAAAATAGTGATACTTCCTCAAGCCCGATATGAATATACGTACTTGCGTCTACAGAATTTTAAATCATAAATGAATATAATTTAACAATGTTTCGATCACCTCACGAATGAAATTATGTGGGAAAAAGATAACTGATAATGATATGTTAGAGAAAACTTTCTCAACCTTCCATGCCTCGAATGTGCTCTTGCAGCAGCAGTATCGAGAAAAAGGATTTAAAAAATAGTCTGAGTTAATTTCTTTCCTTCTTGTTGCTAAACACAACAATGAGTTGCTTTTAAAAAATTATGAAGCACGTACAGCTGGCGCCGCCCCATTTTCTGAAGCAAATGCGGCAAATCATTACTCCAGAAGAGGTAAATGGCAAGATTTTAGTAACAAGAAAAATTATGGAAGGAAGAAGAGTTATGTTCACAAGAAAGGATCTCATCAAAAGTGGGATAAATAAAAAAACACTACGCAAAATAAATCAACAGAGGATACATATTTCCATTGTGGTGGAAAGGGCCATTGGTCGTGCGCCTGTCGTATCCCAAGGCACTTAGTCAATTTTTATCAAGCATCTTTGAAAAAGAACAACAAAGGAAAGGAGACGAATTTTGTTACACATGATGTTGAAAATTCTACCACTCATTATGATGTATCTGATTTCTTTGAAGATCTTAAAGAAAATATTGGTAATTTGATCAACGATGGAATAGTTTAATATGTGGGATTGTTAAGTATTCATGTAAATAAATAATGTAAGAAATTTATTATTAAGTTTTATTTTCTATGCATCTGAATTTTAAATATGATGTATAATAAAATATTTATGAATTTCAAAATTACTAAATGTGCCAAATTCTAAAATAATAATAATAAAATTTTTAGTATATAATACTATGTACAGCATTTCTTAGAAAAATAGTCAACAAAATAATTTTATGCGCATATACTTCTACTCATATTATTATTATTATTATTATTTGTCTTTGAAGAAAATGGCAAGGATATATAGTGAAGATGTTTGCCTTGTGGATAGTGCAAGTTCGCATACTATTCTCAAAAGTAATATATATTTTACTCATCTCATGCCAAAAGAAGAATATGTTAATACTATTATTGTCTCAGACAATGTGATAGAAGGCTCCGGAAGAGCTATAATTTTGTTTCCCAAAGGAACAAAATTCATAATAAATAATGCACTATTGTCTGCCAAGTCTCTAAGAAACTTGTTGAGTTTCAAAGATATTCGCCGAAATAGATATCATATTGAAACAATGAATGGGAGAAATCATGAGTATTCATGTATCACAACTTATGATTTAAATAAAAAGGTTATATTAGAAAAGTTACCCTCACTTTCATCTGGGTTATATTATACCAAAATTAGTGCAATTGAATCACATGACATTGTAAACCAGAAGATTACTAGCCCAAATAAATTCATAACTTTGCATGATCGATTGGGTCATCCAGGAACAACCATGATGCGGAGAATTATTGAAAATTCTTATGAACATTTACTAAAGAACCAGTAAGATTCTTAAATCTAGTGAATTTTGTTGTGCTTCATGTTCTTAAGAAAAGTTCATTTTAAGGTCATCACCAGTAAAGATTGGATTTGAGTCTCGTGAATTCCTAGAAAGGATTCAAGGCAATATATGTGGACCTATTCATCCACCATGTGGATCTTTTAGATATTTTATGGTCTTAATAAACGCATCTTTAAGATGGTTACATGTGTATTTATTGTCTTCTTGCAACCTGGCGTTTGCGATATTACTTGCTCAAATTATTCAATTAAAAGCACAGTTTCCAGAAAATCCAATCAAAGCAATTCATCTTGATAATGTTGGTGAATTGGCTTCCCAAGCCTTTAATGCTTATATTATGGCTAACGGAATAAGCGTTGAACATCTAGTAGCTCATGTTTACACACAAATTGGGTTAGCAGAATCACTTATTAAACACCTCCAATTAATTGCTAGACCCTTACTTATGAAAACAAATCTCCCAACATCGGCTTGGGGCATGCTATTTTACATGTCGCGGCACTTATTCATTTAAGGTCAATAAGTTACCATCAATTCTCTCCTATACAATTAGCTTTTGGTCAGCAGTAAAATGTTTCCCATTTAAGAATATTTGGGTGTGCGATATATGTTCCCATTGCACCACCTTCTTGCACAAAAATGGGATCTCAAAGAAAATTGGATATATATGTTGGATATGATTCTCCCTCTATAGTGAGGTATCTTGAGGTACAAAATGGAGATGTATTTAAAGTTCGATTTGCAAATTGTCATTTTGATGAATCAAAATTTTCAACATTAGAGAGAGAGAATAAGCTTCTTGAAAAGAAACTTAATCGGAATGCATCATCCTTGATACATTTAGATCCTCGATCGGGACAATGTGAACTAGAAGTTCAAAAGATTATACATTTGCAAAGAATAGAAAATGAATTGCCTGATATATTTTCTGATACAAAGAGAATAACCAAATCTTATATACCAGCAGAAAATGTCCCAATTCGAATTGATGTCCCAGTTGAATAAGTGGCCACTAAAATAAATTCACACCAGAAGCGTGGTAGACCCGTCGGTTCCAAAGACAAAAATTCTCGAAAAAGAAAAGAGGTAAATACTATTCCTGTTAAAAAAGACATAGTAAAGACGCATGCAGTTGTCTAAAATTTTGATATAATTTTGACACCAGAAGACGTTCAGGTACCTGAAAATTGTGAAAATGACGAGATCTCGATAAATTATGTCTTTACAGGAGAAACATGGGACTGAAATAAGACAATTGTCAATGAAATATTTGCATATAATGTGTCATTATTAAATATCATGCTTGAAAGTAAGGATCTTGAGCCAAGAATAGTCAAGGAATGTCGACAAAGGAATGATTGGCCAAAATGGAAAGAAGCTATGAAGGCTGAGTTAGACTCACTTGCAAAACGTGAAGTCTTTGGACCTGTAGTCTATACACCAAAAGATGTAAAACCTGTTGGATACAGGTGGGTATTTGTGAGAAAATGAAGTGAAAAAATGAAGTTGTACACTACAAAGCTCGACTTGTAGCACAAAGTTCCTCACAAAGGCCCGGTATAAATTATGAAGAAACATATTTCCCTGTTGTGGATGTGATAACATTGCGTTATTTGGTCAGTTTATCTACATATCATAAACTGTATATACATTTAATGGATGTGGTAACAACCTACTTATATGGATCATTAGATCGTGATATTTATATAAAAGTCCCTGAAGGACTAAAGATATCTAAACCATCCAATGAATATTCACAAGAGTTATACTCATCAAATTGCAAAGATCTTTATGGTCTAAAGCAATTTGGACGAATGTGGTATAATCATCTTACTGAGTATCTGTCCAAAAACGGATTCAAGAATGATGATATCTGCCAATGTATTTTTATAAAGAAATCTGCATCTGAATTCATTATCATTGTTGTGTATGTTGATGATTTAAATATCATTGGAACTCCTGAAGAGATTCCAACAATTATAAAAACTCTAAAAGAAGATTTCGAGATGAAAGATCTTGGAAAGACTAAATTTTGTCTCAGCCTGCAGATCGAGCATACAAAAAATGGGATATTTATTCATCAAACAACATACACAAAAAAGATCTTGAAGAGATTTTATATGGATAAGTCGCATCCATTAAGTACCCCAATGACCGTAAGATCTTCGCATGTGGAAAAGGATCAATTCCGTCCTAAAGAAGAAAATGAAGATATCCTTTGTCCTGAAGTACCATATCTTAGTGCTATTGGAGAGCTAATGTATCCTGCTAATAATACACGACCTGACATATCATTTGCAGTAAATTTACTAGTAAGGTATAGTTCCTCTCCAACCAGAAGACATTGAATGGAATCAAACAAATTTTTCGATATTTTCATGGAACGGTTGATATGGGATTGTTTTATCCCTATGGATCCAAGTCACAACTAGTTGGCTATGCAGATGCATGATACTTGTTTGATCCACACAAAGAGAGATCTTAAACAGGATACCTGTTCACATATGGTAGTACAGTTATATCATGGAGGTCCACAAAACAGACGATTGCGGCAACATCCTTTAATCAAGCTGAAATACTAGCGATACATGAAGCTAGTCGCGAGTGTTTTTTGCTCAGGAATATGATCCAATATATTCTGTCATCATGTGGACTGATTGATCATAAGATAGCTCCAACTGTTCTGTTTGAAGATAATATAGCATGCATTACTCAACTTAAATGTGGATACATCAAAGGTGATAGAACAAAGCATATCTTTCTCTTTTTTTTTAACTTTCAAAATATCTTATCTTAAGAACATACTAAAAAAAGGGATCGGATAAAATGAAACAGAAATAATAGTAATAAATATATATAAAATAAATTGTCAAAATTATCCCCAAAAATATAACAAATCAAATTTTATACAATACAACAAGATAAAGAATTTATTAACGTAACTTTTTCTAAAGAAGGAATTATATATCAGATAGAAGAGTATGTTCTCATTGCTTTGGACTTCACATGTTACTGATGCTTTAGCTCTCACTTTCTTCAAGTACCAGATACCTGCTTCAATTCCAAATGCCCCAGAAATCAAAATGCCAGTTATTGTTCCTGCAGACACAACACATTACCCTCATTTTCAACTTGAAAAAGTTTGCTATGAACAATAATTAATACACCACTTCAATTGGCAGTAACAACCTGCAATTACATGTGCCCTCGTATTGTGCTGTGCAACATTATAATCTGTAAAATAACATACAAAATCCAATTCATGATCATTACTTTACTAAAAGGGCAGAATTATATTATTGAGGTTGTAAGATACCTTTGCAATGAGTAGTGGAATTTTCATTCTCACAAAGGCACATGAAACTCTCTGTCTATATATCAAATCCACAAGTTCCACCTCCTTTGGATGGATCCTGGCAAGACACTCATAGTGAAAGAACACTCCGGCATGGCAAGACACTCATATAAGATCTTAATTCTAGTTGTTAGTTAACAATAATGTATAGACTAAAATAAAAATCATTCTATTATATGATGATGAAAATATAACTAAAGATAAGGACATCAATCCACATAACACAATAGAAGGGCAATTAAATAGATAAACTTAAGCATGGGTTCAGCAGTATATACCTCAACTTCAATGGCACTAAATCCGAATCCAAAATTCCCTTCAACTGCAACAAGTCAATCGGAAGAAGCCACTGCAGCCACAAGTTTGCCTTGGAAATAGATAGACCAAGGATTACTCACTGCAGCAATAAACGCAGTTTTAGAACCACTGTCAAATGGAATAAACCGCAAATTTGCCTTGGAAATCTCTCACAACCTGGTAGCAGGATAAGGACCATAATCTCTGAGAGTCCTGTATGCCTCTATGACAATGATCAATTAAACTCATAATCAATTAATAATAGATAAAATACATAATCAGAACTCATAATCAATTCAACTCTCTCAAAAGCATTTAATCAAACACCTTATCTCCAATCTCACCTCTTTTCTTATTTCTAACATAATTAATTAATTACAGATAAAATACATAATCAGAACTCATAATCAAAATTTTTTGGCACAATCAAAACTAATTTTAGCAAACTAAGCTTCACAACTAGATCAATTGGTTCTCCTTATCATTCAGGATGCTGGTTACCTAATCAAATAAAGTCAAATTACATACAAGCAGCAACCAAAAATAAGCATAAGCAAAATTAGAGGAATTTAACAATCAAGATTTCTCAACATTGTACCTGAAGCATTAGAATCGGGAGAGGATGCCATTTGACTACTAGTTGTTTTAATCATAACATTTCTCCCGTTCTTAGTGTAGTGGGAGGAAGACATTATTGAGAAGAATTATTACCCAACGCTGACAGAAACCCACATGTTCATTCTACTCCCGATCTTTGCAATTCAAACAAATGAAAGTCATCTGACTGGTTTCTTTCCCACATGCCACCTGGTCCCTTCATCTCCTCTGATCCAACAGTTGAAAAACTAAAATAAAATTCAATCATCACTGTTGTTGCAGAACCAGTCTAGACAGCAAAACATAGTCGAGGAGCGACAATTCGAGACAAGGCACCCGAGGCACGGTGAGGCAAGGTGGGATGAGGGGATGCAATAGGCAAGGCGGACGAGCAGAGCAGAACAGAGCACCCGTGGGCGACGCAGAGGGACGACGACCACCCAGCGACGGACGACGACGACGCCATGGAAGACAGCAGAGTGCGACGGAGGAGAAATCTAATTGGGAACTTAGGAGAATAACTTAGGGGTAGTTAGAGTTCTCTGATTTTGGGGGACAAAATATAAACGGTATTTTTGGTATTTCAAAAAAATAGAGATGTTTTTAATTAGGTTTTTTAACCAAATTATGAGAATATTCGATTTTTTGATGGAATATTCTGTTATTTCAAACGGTTTTATGACGGTAGGGACTAAATTGAAAAAAAATAACGTATAGGGACCCAATTGAAAGGAAAAAAGTATAGGGACCTAGTTGAAAATTTCGCGAAACTATAGGGACCAACAGAGTAATTAAATCTTTAATTTTTAGATGTTAGTTGTATGTAATTATAAGTGTTATGTATATGAACTTATGAATATTATGTGTATGAACTTAGTTAGTACAGTATAATTATAAATGCGCATAAAAATAAAAAAAATTAAATCCATTTATTACCATAACTCATCAAAGTTAGTGTAGTTTTCTATATTCTCGAAAATTGGTTGACTGACAACAATCTCATCGGGTTAAATGTCATATTATCCAAATCAAGGAGCACCATATAAGAGATAAGATGATTACAGGCTTGTCCATGGAGGTTGGTGATGGGAGGCGGACTCGGTTTTGGGAGGATGTATGGTTACATTGTAGATCGTTGAAGGATCGGTTTCCCAGGCTGCTCTCTGTTTCAAACCAATGTGGATTGGTTATAGGGGATTAGGGTGGCTTTTGGGATGGGTTAGAGTAGATTTGGAACTTCCAATGGAGGAGAGAGCTTTTTCAGTGGGAGTTGGACCTTCTGGGTCAATTACTTGAGGCTTTGCGACCTGTGAAGCTAGTAAATAACAGAGAGGATAGAGTTGTGTGAAAATATGATAGGCAAGGTATTTTTTCGACTAACTCATTTGTGCAAGTCTTGCAGGTGGAATTCTTGCCGGAGGATATATTCAGTTACAACTTCACTAAGACCATCTGAAAAGGCGTAGTCCCCTCCCAAGAGTGGAGCTGTTTACTTAGTTTGTCTTGGTAGAGAGGGTAAATACTAAGGAAAGACTAAGTCGGTTCGGGATAATTAGTCAGGAAGATATTGGATGCGTTTTATGTAATAAGGATGTGGAACGAGTCCATCACTTATTTTTTGGCTGTGAGTTTTCTTAGCAGGTGTGGTGTGCGTGGATAGCTGTGTTTGGCCGACAGTGGTCTTTTTCGGGTTCAATAAAGGACTATTTTCTTAGCTGGACCGAAGAACCGTATGAAAAAGAGGATCATAAACAGTGGTTGATGTGCTTCTGTGCAATAGTTTGGAATCTTTTGTTGGAAAGAAATAGAAGAATTTTTCAGAATCAAAGCAAGGGTGTAGAAGAAAATATCAACTTGATCTTGCGTAGCAATAACGAATGGAAAGGTGTGGATTCCTTTTGTTGTTGATGGCGATGCCGGAGATGACTTGGGAGTTGTCTTGTGTTTTTTCGATTTTTTATTTTCTATTTTTTTTTGTTATCTAGTTCTGTTTGCTCCACTTTAATGTGTTGAGCTCCTTTGTTTCAAAAAAAAAAATTTTTGCCTATCCCAACTGTACTTGTAATTGAACTAGAGTTGTGATTTTTGGCCTTTGAAAGAGTATACAACCTTCATTATTCTTCTAACAATGATAAACCTATTAAACAAGGCTTTTACATTTGCTAACTCTTCGAATGATAATAAATTAAATAAAAAAATTAAAAATCAATTACAATTAAAATTATTTAATGAATATTATTATTACAATTCTTTAATTTATTATTATTAGTATTTATTATATTCTTAAATATAAAATTTAAATTATAAAAAAATATTAAGTAGTGATTACAAGAATGTCTAATAATTAAGAATCGGATATAATATTATAATTAATATCATTAATAAGTGGAACTAATAAGAATATAATAAATAGATTAATAAAAGAGTGAGAAAAAAAATTAAAATATTATATAAATTATATAAATAAAATAAATTTTAAAAACTTTTGGCTAATTATGATAAAAAAAAATTTTGGTTATCAATTTTTTTTCAAAATCTAAATATATTATTTTTATATGTAATATCATTAATGATTAAAATTATTAATTATATTTATTGTGCAACTTTAATTCCTCGACCATTATGATATCATTAAATAGTGTTGGTTACGATATCATTAAATTGTGTTGGTCAAAATTTTAATGGGGTGATTTGATATGAATATATTTGAATTGGCTCCATATTATTTATATTCATTCAACTGAAAAATTAGTTAGGATATATATATAATTGAAAAACAAGAGAGTAATTATCTAAATTAGTTTCTAAGAATTTTAAAAGCAAATTTTTTAGTTCTCAAGAAAAAGTAATATATAGATTAATTTTTAAGGTTTTAGACAGATTAGTTCATTTTTTGACAGAGTAATTATTTATATCAGTCCACAAGAATTTTAAAAATAGATATTTTAGTTCCCAAAAAAATTAATACACAGATCAATTTCTAACGTCAGACATAACAGTTCCCGTCCATTTTACTTTTACTATATATCGACCTTTATTATTATTAACTTAGTTTTGTGCATGTGGATATGACGACACTAACATATTAATAAACTCTTTTCGTTAGAAAAAAAGTAAGATAAATAATGATACTTTGAAATCTAAATTAAAATATTTTTTAATACAAATTAAATATATTTTTTTAAAATAAGACATCTTTTGATTATATTAAATACAAAATATCAAATAATTTCAACCTTAAATTTCTTGTAGAATAATCTCTAATAATTTTATTAAATATTATTATTATTATTATTATAATTATAATTATTATTGAGTAGTATATATATATATATAAGAATTCAATGAATAAATTTATTATTATTTTTATTCAAAAATACAAAAAAAAATTATGGTACAATATTATTGTGTAATAATAATAATAATAATAATAATAATAATTTTAATTTTTTTGGATGAAAGACTGTTATGTCTGACAGAAAAAAAATTAGGGATTGATCTGTATGTTTATTTTCTTTAGGAACTAAAATATTCACTTCCAAAACTTTACCAAAAAATAAATCAGAGACTGATTTATCTGGAGTAAAACCTTGAAAATTGATCTGTTTATTAAATTTTTTTGGACTAAAATATCCACTTTAAAATTCATTGGACCAATTTAGATAATTACTCAAAATAAAAATGCAACCAATTAGAAATTCTATTTGTAGAAAGAATCAATTATGATATTTAATTGAGTTAGTTCCAAGTCTTCGATGTCCCTCGGAGCATGAATTCTCAGTCCAAGGCAAGGAAGGGTCCAGTCTCCAGTCCCCGATTTAATGGAAATTAAATCATGAAAACTGAAATTTTGAATAATAGATAGGATTGGACAAAAAATTTAATAATTTTACAATACTCATATTTTAGTTACTCTATTTATAATTATAATAGTGTATTGTATTAATTTTTATTAATTTATATATTATAAAATAGATTTATAATTTTTTAGTAATTATTGAAAAGTATTTTTACAAAAATATAATAGTTCGAATAATAAATATATACAGGTTAAATATATTAATGGAGAATAAATTTAAAAAATTCTAAAAATGTATAAGTTAAATAGAAATTTTATGGTATTGTACGAGAATCTAAACTAGTATTAAATAAACCAAAGTCATTGATAAAAATACATTAAATATATAATTTAATTTTAATAAAATAATTAATTTTTCATGCATTAATTCAGCCATATTTTCTACATGAATATATAGAAAGATGCAATCTATTAATTTCGTCAAACTATCAACTAATAAAGGTGAAAAACATTGTAAAAAAAAAAGGCAATGTTAAGAAAATAAAAAATAGTTTAAATTTGTCTTATTTAGTATTTATTAATTCTAACAACAATTAATAAATATAAAATAAGACAAATTTTAATTATTTTTTACTAATTTTATTTGTTATATTAAATATTTTTGATAAAAAATAACCTTTTGTTGAATAATCTAAACAGAAAGTTTAGGGACCAATATTTTTATATATTAAAATTTGGCCAGTACTTAATCAACAAAAAAAAATGAGTAATCTCACATCATTAAAAATACCAATGATAACTAATTAATGACTACAAATCACAAATTTTAGTGGCTCTAACACTCCTCTAATCTAAATATGGAATATCCATCATATACAACTATATATAAGAACTCATATCAAACCCAACAATTACAACAAAAATAAAACGTTGAAATTAACATATACACCATGGCTTGTCATTTCAATGGTAACAATGTCAGACCATATTCCTTGATTTTAACCTTAGTTTTTGCCTTCCTTTTATTTGATGCAACTTCCAATGCACAAAAAATTGTGAAAGTAGAAGAAATTTGCAAGCAAACTAAAATTTTTGCATATTGTTCAAATCTTCTAAACTCAATACCCGGTGGTGCAGCAAGAGCAGACGTTGATTCCTTAGCACACTACACAATTGAAGTGATTCGTTCAAAGCTTAAAAACACAGTAAACCTTCTCAACACTTTGATTGCAAAAACCACTGATCCTAAGGCAAAAGAAGTCTACAATTTTTGCTTAAAACAATTCACTGGTGACGATGGTGCACTTGCTGAAATTGACCCCATGCAACGAAGTTTGAAGGCAAAAGATTATAATTATGTGAGTTTGCATATAAATAATCTTGTATGGGACGATGATTTATGTATGTCTCATGGAAAAGATCAATCATCAACATCTTCTCACCATTTCACTACAGAATTCAAGGATTCATCACCGCTTCCGCAATTCACTGATGATATATTCAAAGTTCTTCAGATAATTACGATCATATCTAATTACTGGTTCAAAAATTATTAGTTGACTAATAATAAATTAGTGCTTTATGTATTTCTACCATAATAAATGTAAGAATAATAAATTTTCTATGTAAACACTTGGTGTTGCTAAGATCATATATATATATATATAATATATATATATATATATATATATATATATATATATATATATATATATATATATATATATATATATATCAAATATGGACTTTACCTATTATATATCATATTTAAGATAAGAATTTCGAAAATTTTTCTCAATATAAGAAAAATCATTCAGACTTTTAAAAACGTGACATTTAATATTAGGTTACAAAAATGTGATGAATTTAAATTTAGGTTAAGTACCATGCATATTATGTCGCATTTTTTACGCAATTTAAAATATAATAGAACTAGATAGATATAGTGTTGAGTTCTACAAGCAATAAATAGTTTAAATACAAATAACACTATATTTTTTATGTAGTGTTTTGCTTAAAAAATTATTAATTAAATACTAGGTTTTTTCACTAAAATAAAATTAAAAAAATTATTATTTCCCTAAACACGATTTTTGAACTTTAATTTTTCAAATACGATTTTTTTTTTGTTAAAATTGCTCTAAACATGGGATGCGGCGAATTTGCTCTAAAAAAATCGTATTTGAATAATTAAAGTTGAAAAATGAGGTTTGAGAAAATAGTTTTTTTTTTATTTCAGAAAAAAAACCCTTAAATAGTAGTATTAAAAATAAATAAAGTTAGATCTAGAAATAGGTAAATGTAGAGTTTAAATACTATTATTAATTTTTTTCCATTATATTGTCTACTAGAGATGCATCATCTTTAATTTGATAACATGGTGGTAGTCTCTATATATGATCATCATTTTTAAGAATAAGGTCGTGCATTGCACTTTCTTTTCTGAGATTTGGAAAAAAATCAGTAATATCTTCACAGTTTTCTCAAGAACTAGGATCCAACAACGCTTGAAGACACAATTCAAAGTTTATAAGAAAACAACCACCGTAGCTGAATACTTTTCCACCATACTAAAGCTTGTAGATTTTCTCCTTGCAATCGGTTATCCATTTCAAGAAGTTGACTATATCTAACTAATCTTGAACGGTCTCACAAAAGAATATCAAGGATATATTACTTTAATGATGTCTTAAATGATCAATTTTATTATTTAAAAGAGTAAACTATTATTTCTGCCCATAAAAGTTGAGAACGCTGACTAATCTACCCACAGAAGAAAGAAATTACTTAATGTACCTATCAATAATGACATCCATGGGACAAAACTAACCAATCATTATTCCGGCGTTGACTCCGTTAGTGACGCTCTCTACGTGGCACATCACGGCATTACGTGGCCTGGGGGCTTCTTACGTGGCCTGCTGAGTTGTTTGATCGTTATAATGAACCCTAAACCCCAAAATTTTTCAAATTCAAAACTTCTCTCATCCCAAACACGAATCCTAGCCTTAGATTGACAAAATTCTTGGAAAATATACCAATATCGAGGTGAAGATTCTTTACTCCACCTTCGAATGGGAGTTGTAGTATATCTGGAAGCTCAATTTCAAAGCGAGTGCATGATAGGAAGTTCAATGGCAGATATTTCTGTGGTTTGGGGGTGACGCTGTTGCAGTCGGGGACGGCGATAAATCCTGGGAGGTGGTTCGTCTATCTGTTGTCTCAATTGGAAGGTAAACCCATTGTACACTCTGTATGGACAGTGATGAATGTGTGTCTGATCTTTTTTTTTTTTTTGCCATTAATAGACCTTGGACTGCAGCTTCTTTGTATGGGTAGACGAAATCGAAGGTCAGTGGGAGGGTTTGAGGAGAGGACTGTCAAAAAGAAAGATGCACAAAGATGTTCTCGAGGCTGAGGCTGAAGTGAAGATGCTCATGAACTTAGGGAGGATTGAAGCTGGAGTTAACAGACTTAGGTTGTGGCTTGTGATTATGTCAATGGTAGTGGTGTGTAATCTTGTGTGCCTTGTGTATCTAATTTTTAGTAGGTTTTGAGTCTGAGAAGTTGTTAGGCTATGATCATGACAAAAATAACCATGCTCAATTCAGAGTTTGACATTTGTGCACATTACAAATCCAAGAAATGTCAAATGTAGTCTTACAAAATATATAATTTGTAAAAAATATCCCTTACTAATTAGTATATTTGTTTTGTTTGTATGGTATTCCAAAATAACATGAAAGAGAGGCCACATAACCTGCTATGTACGTAGTAACGGAGTTACTGAAACATTCAGCTTATAAGTATGAGTATCAACTACGATTATGAATCCATACCAAAAACCAAAACATAAATAATATAGGGTAAAAGTATGTGACATATCCAACAATTTTAACATAAACTACAGATCCAACAAAATAACATAATATAAACACGTTTGCTTCACGGATTTGGAATAGAGTTGCTGCTTCCGCTTGATCCTTCTTTCAAGTGTGCAGTTGTTGACCCCTTTTTTGTTAGTGGATAGAAGACTGGCTGCAGCCACCTAGTTGAGCTTGATCCTCTAATTGCGAGAGTTGGCATAAAATCCATGAACCTTGAAGTAGTGCCCTGAGAGGAAGCTTGCATGGTTTGAGGTGTCACAGTGGGGGGCACATGAGAATTTGGAGGTGATGGACTAACTGATGATAGAGAATTTGATGTTGGTGGCCTGACAATAGTCTGAGCACATGGTGGTTGCTGAGTAGTTGGTGGTGATCTTTTCAGATTCTTCCTCTTCTTAGGGAGTCTTTTTACAGTTGGTGGCCTAACTGAAGGAGACATTACTGAATCAGGAACAGATTGAAAAACTGGAGGAGTTTTATACCACAGTTGGTACATATGAGTGTCATAATTAACCCCAGCTTATAAAATGAAGTTGTAAAAGAAACTCCTAGACTCACTGTCGGGGGGTTGAGATGCTGCTGCTTTAGTTGCTTCAACAGCTTCCAAAGTTTATTCCCAAAATATCTTCTTTAATCTTGCTGCCTCTTCTTCATCATCCACAACAGTTTCACCAGCAGAAAAGTGTTGACTTGAAGAAGGACCTCCAGCACTCCCAGCCATTGCCTCCTTCTTTTTGGAACAACTACGACTGTTGTGTCTAGTCTGCAATACAGATGGCATGAATTTAAACCTGGACATTCAACATACAAATAATGTAAGGGTGTGAAGTATGATATACCTTTAGGCAATACTTGCATGTGATATGGCCATATTTTCTGGGAGTCCTATGAGGTTCTGGGGTGGGTTCTTTTGGTCCGTCATTCTTTCTGTCTCTTTTCAACTTTGGTCTCCCAATTTGCTTCTTGTATACTGGGGGCAGTATGGGAGGTAGTTCAACATGCTGCTAGTATTATTGACTTGGAACAGGCTGTATAACAAGGTGGTATGTGCTATTATATGTCCCATAGAGAGCCAGTTATATGCATGTTCCTCTGGTCTCCTATTCTGGTATGCAAGGGCAGCACATGCATGCCTGTAGATAGGGGTGGCAAGCGGGAAAGTCTGCCCTGCCCCGCCTAGTGAGGCGGTCCCAAAATCCTAGCTTGCCCCGCCTAACGGCGGGCTGGCGGGCCGGCGGGCTAAGCCCGCTAAATATCCTTTTTTTAATTTTAACTATTAAATAATATATATATAAAGGCATAAAAAAATCTCTTCTATTTTTTACTTTTAACTATTATAATTTCTAAAAGTATAAACAAATTATAATTTTTATATTCACAAACATTAAAGTCTTTGTAATTATAAATATCTAATAAACATAATAATTATAAACCAAGTTTTCATCCAAAACATAATTATAAATATTGTTCTCAAAGTAAAATAAACATAATCCAAAACACTCAATTTTCATCTTCATTCTCTTGTAAGTTGGATTGGGGGAAGTTGGATTTGGAAAAAAATTGTAAAAATACCCCTTGCCAAAAAATACTAAGCCCGGTGAGGAAGCCCGCCCCGCCCCACCAAAGCCCGCCAAAACCCGCGGTTTAAGCGGTGCAACTTAGGTGGGCTTTTGCTATTTGGCGGTACCAATTTTCCAGCTCGGCCTGCCTTTTTGATGGGTTACGCAGGCCGGCCCAGTGGATTTAGACCCGTTTGCCACCCCTACCTATAGGGCAACCGAGTCAGTTGCCAAAATATGCAGGGCAACCTATTAGCTTGAGGAAATACTGCCTGCTGACTCTCTTCATCATCACTTGCAATAGAATCCAGCTCTTCCGACTCATAACAGTGCATGCCTGCACCTGCCTCCGACATATCTTCACCCTCCACAGGTATAAAAATTGAAGGATGCTTATTGGGATCTTGGTTAGGTATAAAGGTTTGGCTTGATGGAGGAGACCTCACTGTTGACTGTCTCTTCCTCTTTTTTTGACTCCCACAACTAACTTTTGGATTTACTTCTGGTTCGGGCTATGAACTACTGGGTTGACTCCCTTTACAGGGTGTCTCCTCCTTATTTTGGATGCTATACTTCTGAGATTCTGGTTCATTGCAAGGCTGTGGGATGTATTGTGTAAAAACCTCAACAGATTCTGCATTGCCTTTATCAAGCGTGGGAGCAACTGACTCTGCAGAAACTAAATTTTGGTGTCCAGTTTCTTCACTTGCCCGAGGTACATGTAATGGTTGAGGGTGTGGAGGAGTCTTCTCCAAAGGTTGCGACGGTATAGAGAGGGATTGACATGTAGGTAAATTGGGTTGGGTAGGTGCATTTGGGGGCTGAATGGTACTTGGTAACTCTTGGAAGGTTACTCTTGGTAATTGTGTGGGTACATTTGGGGGATCACTAGTTATTTCTGGTTCTTGTGTGCTTTCTGTGGTAGGTTGGAGATCTTTGTCCAGTACATCACCTTGTGTTTGGGCATCCGGTCCAGGCATGCCAGGGTCCTTGTCGTGCAAATTACCTCCTTCTGTTTCACTCAACTTCAACAATCTCTTTCCCTTCTTCTTTAGGATTGGGGTTATCCTAGCACACTGTTTGGGTCTGTGCTTAACTGGGGTCCTAGTAACAGTTAAAATCTCAACATCTGGTTCATGATCATTGTTTTATTATGCGAACTCAGGAAGGTTAACTGGATGCTCTGTGAACACCTCCACTCTCCTCCCATTAGCAATGGCTGCTTCGTATATGGTCACCACATCCATGTCAAGTCTAAGTAACTTCAACCCACCATCCAACTCCTTCCCAGGTTCCAGCCAGTAAAACTCGCTCACATCAGTGTACCCTATATCCTTTACTAAGTCATTTATGAAGAACTCATTTAAGGTATCCACATTCACTCGTTCAATCTCCGTTTTTTCACCCCTCAACGTATGCCAGTTTTCCATCATCACTCTTTTCAAACTTTCCTCTGTGACTAATAACCAATGTAATGTGGATGGTAGCCATCTGTTAACAGACATACACAGAAAACAAAACCAATTCACAACCACATCATAGCCAATACAAACAAATCCTAATCAAAATTTCATATCCACAACCATGCATCCAAAATCCAAAAATTGATAACAAAGAGATCAAAGGTTACTACTTTTCTATGGATGACACCACGCACTTTCAACAGGTGAGACGTTCTACACCAACAAGCACCCTCTCTTCAATACAGAGATTATCGTCGGCAACTAACCCACACACAAATGGGACTGGACGTTTTCTTTGAGTGAAAAAGAAGAACAATTTGCTTCTCCTAGGACTCTCACCTCTATTTTGTGAAACGCGCAAACAGGTATACGTTTGCTAACTCTTTATTTATAATTTCTCTTTTTTTTTAAATAAAAAAGTAACCACCAATTATATTTTAAAACAAAATAAATTACATTATCCATATAAGAAGCCCCCAGGTCACGTAACGTCGTGATGTGCCACGTAGGCAGCATCACTAACGGAGTCAATGCCAGAATAATGATTGGTTAGTTTCGTTCCACGGATATCATTATTAATGGTTATATTAGGTAATTTCTTTCTTCTGTAGGTAAATTTGTCAGTATTCTCAATTTTTATGGGTAGAAATGGTAGCTTACTCATTTTAAAAAACTGAATTTTACAGTTTAAATTCTTCAAAATTAGCAGCTTGAGATTTAAATTAAATTAGTTTTTCAAATAAATTATTGTATTGCTATTTATTATCATTTATTTTTTATAGGCAATATTTTAATAATAGCTAAAATTGTAAACATACTAGTGTGTATCAGTGCAATGCACAAAAAAAATTGTATTTATGTCTGAAATATTTTAAAAATGATTTTTTTATGAGCATATTTAATTATATAAAATAAATTTATATTTTTTGTCATTTATACCATTGCTGAACAATAATATAAAATAAAATATTTACAAAATACTTAAATTTTTAAAAAAGTCTAGTATATATAATAAATAAATATCGATCTCGGTGTTTAAAAGAAAATATACGAATTTTTTTTTTATAAATAACAGCTACTACTTCAGCTTATAATATGTGTACTTGACACTCCTACACCATATCTATAAAAAAAATTTAAAGAAATAAAGAATATAAATAAAAGTCTAAATAATATTTCATTAAATGTATATATTAAACTTAAGTGTTAGAAGATAATATATAATTGCAATGAGAATGGCTAAGCAGGAATATAAAAAATTTAATTTAAAGTTACGTAATTTTAAAGGTTATAACCTGTCAACATATTATAGGCTTAAATATATCAATTATGTTAAAGTGTATATTAAAATTAATTATAAAATATATATTAAAAATAAATTAAATTATATATATTTATATATAAATACATAATGACTAATTTTTAGTGTGTATATACTATTTTTATATAATTTAATTCTCTATTTTAACAACAATAATTATGTTTGATTATTATATAATTCATATAGTTTGTTAAAAATAAATAATTTTAATATGTATTTTTATTTAATTGATTCTCTCTATATGTAATATTTATCTATCTATTATAATAATTATGTGATATCCATAAACATTTTCAATGTAGTAGTAAGTCAATAACGTTTGATTATAAATAATACACATAATAAGTACAATAAAAAATACATTCAATAATAAATTAAAAAATTAATAATTATAAATATTTTTTATAAATTATTAAAAAATTTATTATAAATTATAAATAATTATTTATTAACTAATTTAATCAAAATATATTTTCAGTAAATAAAATATAGGTAATTAATTATTAATTAATCTTATCAATGTATTTTTCATAAATAATACACATAATTTATATAATTGGTTTAAAAAATATTTAATATATATTTTTATTTGGTTGATTCTTTTTCTCAAATAAAGTGTATATTTTTTAATATATATTTTATATTTTAATGTGTATTTTATATAAATAACTATTTAATTATTATTTTTTATATACACATATCATAATTGTTTGTTATTTTTATCAAACAAATACTATATCAATGCAATATTTTTGTCTTTTTCGTATTTTATGGTTATTTTTATCGATATATGAAGTCAGTTACAGTTTGTGAAACACATAAGTTATATCAAAACAAAAAAACAGTCATCAAATAAGTAGTCATATACTTTTGTTCGGTAGGTCAGTTACCGGACGGTTCGGGTCAGGATTTGGGGTGAAGGAAGAGGCTCGTCTGGTCACGGTCTTTCAGTCCGGGGGGTGCGAGGTCCCGAGCACTTCATGTGAGAAAAAGGGGGGTGCCACCTGCAAAGACACTCCGACGCTCTTGTCAGAATATGTGCAGGCGGAATGAGGGTGGTGTAGGGATGTGACGTACCTTGGGGGAAGAGCCAGTCTTCCCCTTATATACATGTCAGTAGTGGGCCCCTCTGGAGGGCAGGTCCATATTCTCAAGGACGCTGTCTCATAGCTGCGGGAGAGCCGTACGGGACGCGTGTCCGGGTCGGTTGAGAGGCGCGTAGTCGGGCCGGGTGGAGCTCGGGTCGGGTTGACCCGCGGGAATCCAGGGCTGTAACAGTGCCCCCAACGCACCAGTGATGGTCGTGAGGCGATTGGTGGCGCGTGATGTCCTTGTTCGTGCGTTGTCGCCGAGTCGGCTAACCGTGGGAGAGGCGCGTCTCTTGTGCGCGTGTCTCTTGGTCTGCTGAGGCGTTCGTTCGTCGCTTCGTTCTTCGCGCTGAGCATTAAATGCTCATAATGAGTTTAAAAAATCCCGTGCGCAAAGACCATTTTGCCCCTGTCTCTTTCCGCGCTCCTTGTGGTGGTTTTTAAACAGTTTCTTTCTCTTTTCCTCCTACCCTTGCTATTTTCACCTTCCTCTCTCCTTGATATCCAAAATTTCTTGTTCGAGCCCTCTCGTGCCTCCTTTTTTCTTTCAAGTTCCTGCAACCAACTCAGGTAATTTTTGCTCCCTATTCCCTTGTGTTTACGCTATGTTTTACTGCTGCGTAGTTGTTGTTTGTGATTGTTGCATGCTTGGTTTACTTTTGCCGAATGACTTTCCAATGGTGGGATAGATGAATTAAGGGAGGGGTACCATTCCTGGGTAGATTTTAGGTGATTTGCGTGATAGGCGTAGCTTTTAACCGTATTTGGCCTTGATTTGAGTTTGAAAAGGTGTAGTTTCTGAGTTTCTATGGACTCCCGACCTCATAGTCTAACGGAGTGGTACCCCGCTGTAGGTATGCCTTGCATCATTTCCCGGTCTTCTGGATCTGGCGCGGCCTACGACCCGTACGCCTGGGTGACTGACGATATAAGGAGCTCGCCCAACCAAATGGATTTGGAGGAGTTGACCGAGTTCCGGCGAGCCGGCTACTTATGTGGGGGGACGGACGAGGAGGCCAACTATGAGGCCGTTGTTCCCGCCCCCCACGAGCGTATTTATGAGCTCAACTTCCACTCTCCTCGTGTCCCCGATTGGATTTGGTTTTACAAGTCCATGTTCACACAAGTTGGCGTTCGGATACCGTTCTCTGATTTTCAAATGGCGCTGCTGAACCGGATATCCGTCTCCCCCTCTCAGCTTCATCCGAACAGCTGGGCCTCGATCCGCTGCTTCGAAATGGTTTGCGAGCACCTAGAGCTGCCGGTATCAGTGGACGTCTTCCTCTTCTACTTCAGCCTTACCAACCCTTCCAAACAGGGGAAGGCGAGGAAAGGGTTTCTTTCTTTCCGTTCTGCCCAGGGTAGGAGAATATTTGGCCTTTTTGAGGACTCCTACCATGGTTTTAAAGACAAGTATTTCAAAGTTTGTCCCGTCAAAGGTCGTCACCCCTTCTGGTTGTCGTTAGAGAGGGAGCGCCTTATCCAGACTTATTGGAGTTTTGGGACGGGGTCGAATCCCTTCATCAAGGTGACGTACAAGAGGTTGTCGCCTGTAGATAAGCAAATAGCTGACGTACTTTTTTTCATTTTTGAAAAGAACCCCGTGAACCCTCATCTTCTTATGGGTGAACGGGAGGCCGCCAGGAGCTATATCCGTGAGTTGTCTTCTTTGTTTGCTTACGCTTGTTTATTGTTGTTTTCTTTTCTCGATCTAACGACTAATGCGCCTGTTGTTTGCTGTAGTGGAAATGTCTACCACCGTGACTGGTCTTGAGAATCTGATGAAGACCTTTTTTGAAGCGAGTGACGACGAGAATGCCGAAGAAAAGGATGCCGGTAAGTCGGGGGGTCCTTCTGGGGAGAAGGAGAATGAGGCTGTGCCTTCTCCCCAGGATACCGGCGTGTCGGAAAAACAGACTGCAGGGGTCCAGGCTTCCCCTGTTCGTGAGGAGGGGCCCGCTGAAGGGCACGCGTCCTTCACCTCCCAGCCGGATAGTGACGTGGAGCTCATCCATACTCCCAAGAGGCAGAGGATGTCTTCCAGCCCGGAAGGGGCCCTTACTATAATGGAAAGGAACTTTGATGCTACCAAATTTATTGACTCACAGCTGATACCCAGGACGGAGGAGCATTTTCATGGGACCGATCTGTCCGGGCAGGCGAGGTGGATGTACCGGACCTTGCTTCGTGGAGCCGTGATAGCTCGGAAGGCTGAATTCGAGTTATCGGGGATGGAGGCGCTCCGGAGGAAGCTTGAGTCCTCTGTTAAAGCGAACAATGACTTCAAGGCCCAAGTTGAATTCCTCCAGGGTCAGCTGTCCGAGATGGGGGAAAGCTTAGTGCTTCTGAGGAGAAAGCGTCATCCGTTGCGGAGAGGTTGAAGGCGTCCGATGAGACCGTGGCCTGGCTGCTCGAGCGTGAGATGACCTTGGAGGGTCAGCTGAATGCCGCTCAGGGTCGGGTTGCCGTCTTGGAGAAAGAGCGGGAGCAGGCCGTCTCAGAGGCAAAAACTGCTAAAGCCGAAGCCGCAGAGCTTAAGAAGAAGCTCAAAGTGACCAAGGAGCACGGGAAGAACGCCATCTCGATGACCGAAGATGCCTTGAAGGCTCAGCTAAAGATCGCAGCTCCCGATTTTGACACGTCGTCAATTGGCGTTTTCAAGACTATCCAGGACGGAAAGATTGTTGACATGCCGAGGAAGTGAGATCTTGTAACTTGGGATGTTTTGTAACGCATTTGCTGAACAACTTATTGCTCGTTTTTTGTTTTGACTCTTTATAAGTTATACTTATTCAGTCATTTGGCCGAGTTGCTGTTTACTATATTTGTTGTCTTTATTTCTCTCGGGGGTGGGCTCGCGCCCGTTTTCCCGTTTTATGTTTGTTATGGCTTGGATCGCCGCAGTCGTGTTGTCGTCGTGGTTGGCTTTGGCCGTAAGGAAGATGGCCCCCGGGGTGATCAGTCCCGGTCTGCCGTTTTAAGGCGCGCTCGTGCGCGGCGCACGTAGGAAAGTGGTAGACAAGTACGAAAATTTTTGACAAGTATGAGTTAATCGTTAGCTAAGCAAATTAATCAATATGGCAAGTATTTGATAAAATAAAAAGGTAGATTGTCATGCGAACAAAGCAAGTATTTACTATCTGTTTGGGTTCTCAGGTCGGCGAGTCGTCTGGTCATGAGTAGAACCTTCTTAGGCTACCCGCATTCCATGTTCTAAGTATTTCCTTGCCGTCGAGTCTTTCGAGCTTGTAAGCACCTTTGCCGAGTACCTCCCTTACCCTGTAGGGACCTTCCCAGTTCACCGTCAGCTTGCCTTCCCCTGGGGTCGGTACGCCGACGTCGTTGCGTCGCAGGACGAGGTCCCTTTCCTCGAAATCTCGTTTGAGTACTTTAGCGTTGTAACGCAGGGCTATTCTTTGTTTCAACGCCGTTTCTGATAAGTGAGCCATCTCCCTTGTTTCCTCGACCAGGTCCTTTTCGACCGCTTCGCTCATGCCCGCGAGTAGTAGTTGGGGGCTCGGTTCGCCGATTTCGACGGGTATCACTGCATCGACCCCGTATGTTAGGCAAAAAGGAGTTTCTCCCGTAGCGCTTTGCTCGGTTGTCCGGTAGGACCATAGGACGGAGGCGAGTTCGTCAGCCCATGTTCCTTTCTTATTGTCTAGGCGCTTCTTTAGACCAAGAAGGATGACTTTGTTTGCAGCTTCTACCTGCCCGTTTGTTTGGGAATGTTCTACCGAGGAGAACCTCTGTTTTATCCCTAGGCCTGAGAGGAACTCCATAAACTTTTTGTCTGTGAATTGGGTCCCATTATCTGAGATAACGACCTCCGGGATATCGAAACGGGTTATCACCTGCCTCCACATGAACTTCCGGCAGTTGGAGGACGATATCGTAGCCAGCGGTTCAGCCCCCACCCATTTGGTGTAGTAGTCAATGGCGACAATGAGGTATTTAACTTGTCCTGGGCCGATCGGGAAAGGCCCCAGGAGGTCAACTCCCCATTGTGCGAAAGGTCGAGTAGTCGTCAGAGAGCTTAGCTCGGAGGCTGGTGCCTTGTGGAAGTTGGCATTTTGTTGACACTTTATGCACTTTTTGACAAATTCCCTTGAGTCTTTCATCATTGTTGGCCAATAGTACCCGGCTCGGATGGGCTTCCTTGCTAGGGCTTTGCCCCCGATGTGGTGCCCGCAACACCCCTCATGGACTTCTCTAAGCACGTAGTCCGTTTGGTCGGGGTGCAAGCACTTCAATAGGGGCTGGATGAGTCCCTTTTTGAATAGGTGTCCCTGTATGATTGCGTATCTGGCCGCCTCCCTTCTTAGAGCTTTGGCCGCTTTCTCATCTTCAGGCAACTTGCCGAGTTCCAGGAAGTTGGTGATGGGGTCTAGCCATGAGGGGCTTGACTTCGTCAAATGGAGGGCGACCGTTGGTTCCTTCACCATGCCTTGGATGAGGGACCGGTTACCCGATCTTGGTTTTGTGCTCGCCAGCTTGGACGGGAGGTCCGCACGTGTGTTCCTTTCTCTTGGGACGTGTTGGACGATGACTTCCTGGAACTGACTTGTTATTTCTTTAACATTTTTCAAGTATTTTTGTAGGAGGGGGTCCCGGGCCTGGTAGCTTCCGTTTATCTGCGCGGTGACAACTTGTGAGTCGCTGCATACTTCGACCTTTGTCGCCCCGACTTCCCGAGCTAGTATTAGTCCGCCCAAGAGAGCCTCATATTCTGCTTGGTTGTTCGACACTGGGAACTCAAGCTTAGTCGATTGCTCATAGATGACCCCTGCTGGGCTTTCTAAGATTACCCCTGCTCCCCCAGACGTTTGGTCGGAGGCCCCGTCGACGTGGAGCCTCCATCATGTGCCCATTTCCTCTGGGGGGTCTCCCGTCACCTCAACCAGAAAGTCTGCCATTGCCTGGGCTTTGATTGCGTGTCGGGGTTCATACTGTAGGTCATATTGGGAGAGCTCGATGGCCCAGGTCATCATCCTACCAGCCAAGTCAGGCTTTTGTAGTACTTGGCGAACCGCCTGATTCGTCCTCACGACTATACGATGGCTCTGGAAGTATTGTCTTAACCTTCGGGAGGAGATTAGGAGCGCCAGCGCCAGCTTTTCCAGTTTGCTGTACCTCAGCTCTGGTCCTTGGAGGACCCTGCTCACGAAGTAAACGGGTTGTTGGGTCTTCCCCTCTTCTCTAACGAGCACTGTGGCAAGCGCTTCCTCGGTTACTGATAGGTAGAGATAGAGCGGTTCTCCAGTCCGGGATTTCCTGAGAACTGGTGGTGCCGCTAAGATCTCCTTGAAGTGGTTGAATGCCTCTTCGCACGCTGGGGTCCATTCGAACGTCATTCCCTTTCTCATTAGATTGAAGAAAGGTAGGGCTCTTGCTGCCGATGCTCCGAGGAATCGGGATAAAGCCGTTAGCCTCCCGGCAAGTCGTTGGACGTCCTTAATACAACTCGGGCTCTTCA
This sequence comes from Arachis ipaensis, assembly GCF_059453495.1. Classification (NCBI taxonomy): domain Eukaryota; kingdom Viridiplantae; phylum Streptophyta; class Magnoliopsida; order Fabales; family Fabaceae; genus Arachis; species Arachis ipaensis. The sequence continues at coordinate 145,850,025 of NC_142441.1, read as the reverse complement.
TCTGGATAACTGCTTGGCACTTCTCCGGGTTGGCTTCCACTCCTCTTTGAGTGATCATGAATCCCAGGAACTTTCCGGCTTCCATGGCAAACGCACACTTGAGCGGATTAAGCCTCATGCCGTGCTGCCTTAGTGACGAAAAAACACCATCAAGGTCGCTCAGGAGGTCGTCGGGTCGCGCGGTCTTCGCGAGTATGTCATCCACGTAGACTTCTACTGTTTTGCTTATGAGTTCACTGAATATCTTATTCATCAGCCTTTGGTACGTGGCCCCCGCGTTTTTCAAACCAAAAGGCATTACCCTGTAACAATAGATTCCCCCTGGCGTTATAAACGCCGTTTTCTCCTCGTCGGGTCGGTGCATCGGTATCTGATTGTATCCTGAGTAGGCATCCATGAAGCTCAGATACCGGTACCCCGCCGCTGCGTCGACGAGTGCGTCAATGTTAGGCAGGGGGTAGCAGTCCTTGGGGCATGCCTTGTTGAGGTCAGAGTAGTCTACGCACATTCTCCATCTCCCATTATGTTTTTTAACCAGGACCACGTTTGACAACCAAGTCGAGTAGTCCAGTTCCCGGATGAACCCTGCTTCGAGGAGGCTGGCCGTCTGCCTGGCTACCTCTTCTGCCCTTTCCTGCAACATCTTTCTCCTCCTCTGGGCCACTGGCTTGGTTCCCGCCTTGACGGCCAGATGATGTGATACGAGCTGGGGATCTATCCCGAGCATATCGGCAGGCGTCCAGGCAAAGAGGTCGGCATTAGCCCTGATCATTTCCATCAAAGGTTCCTTCATCTCATGGGGGAGGTTTCTGTTTATGAATGTGAATTTATCGTCCTCCTCGCCGACCCTGAACTTCTCCAAGTCTCCTTCTGGCTCTGGTCTGGGTTTGTCGTCTATCCTGGCGTCCAGGTCGGCAAGGAAGACCCCAGATGCTTCTTTGGACTTTTTCCTGAGAGAAAGGCTGGCGTGGTCGCAAGCGACCGTCGTTTCTAAGTCGCCTTTGATGGATCCTACGGATCCGTCATCGGTGATAAACTTCATCACCAGTAGCTTTGTACTAATAGCCGCCCCCAGGTCGTTGATGGTCTTTCTTCCCAGGATGATGTTATAAGCCGTGGAATCTCGTAATATTACAAAGTCCGCCATGACTGTTCGTCGCTTCTGCCCCTGTCCCACGGAGGTCGGGAGTGAGATGATTCCATCCGGCTTGATGAAATGGTCCCCCAACCCTACCACACCGTGCTGGTGGGTCGTCATGTCGGCGTCTCTTAGTCCCAGGGCATCGAAAACGTTTCGAAACATGATGTTTGAGTCTGCCCCCGTATCTACCAGGATTCGCTTGACGAGGCCCGTTCCGACCCTGGCCGTGATGACCATGGGTGGACTTTCTGGCGCCTCGTCAAACCATTGGTCCTCTGGTCCGAAGGAGATGGGTGGGAGGCCCCGGGAACCCCTAACAGACGAGGTGGAGACTGCTAGGACCTTGGCGTCTTTTTTCCATGCCGACCTTGACCTTGGGGCGGTGTTCCTGGCCGTTACCACGTTTATCACCGTGAGTCCGTGGTCGTCACCCTCTGGTTCCTGTCGTCGCCTTGTTGACCGGGGTCTGTCTTCTCTATCGTGGTCCCGGTTGCGTCTCCTTGGCTCCCTTATAAGGTGGGAGAAGTCGGCAAGTTTCCCATCCCTGATAGCTTGTTCCAGGGCGTCTTTTAGGTCGAAGTAGTCTTGGGTCTTGTGCCCGTAACCCTTGTGATACTCGCAGTAGAGGTTCTTGTTTCCTCCCGTCCTGTCCTTCAGAGGTCGGGGCTTTGACAGTATCCCCTTTTCCGCTATCTGTTGGTAAACTTCGGTGATTGATGCCGTGAGGGGGGTATAGTTGGTGAACTTCCCAAATTAGGGGAATGGTTTGGGTGCTTTACTCGGACCGCCGTCCCTGGCGTGTTCCTTTGGTCTTTCTCTGCCTTCATAGTGCCGGCCTTGGTTGTAAGCGGGCTGCCGTTTATTGGCAGCCACGACCCGGCTGACTTCTTCGTCATTGATGTACTCTTTGGCCACGCACTGGATCTCTTGCATTGTCCAAACGGGCTTTGTGGTGAGGTGCTTCCTGAAGTCCTCATTCGAGAGCCCGTTCGTCAAGCACAGACTTGCCACCGAGTCCGTCAGACCGTTGATTTCCAAGCACTCGTCATTGAAACGGTCCAGGTACTTCTTGGTCAGCTCCCCGGGTCTTTCTGTCACTCCTAGCAAATTGATTGGATGTTTGGCTTTGACAATCCTGATCGTGAATTGAGCCAAGAAGGCGTGGCTGATGTCGGAGAATTGGGTTACCGAGCCCTGCGGGAGGTTGTTGAACCACCGTATCGCTGGGCCCGCCAAGGTGACCGGGAAGGCTCGACATCTGACCTCGTCTCCCACCCCTTCTAGGTTCATCCTGGCCTCGAAAGCCGTTAAGTGTTCCAGGGGATCTTATGTTCCATCGTACTTCATGTCCGTTGGCTTGTCAAAGTGTTTCGGCAGCCGGACCTCGAGTACGGAACGGTGGAAGGGGGTCACTCCTATTATGACGGGTACCCGGGTAGTTCTTCTCGGTTCGTCGCTCTCTCGACGGGCGTCCTCTTCGCCCCTGTTCGACGCATGACGCCGCTCGTGTCGGGTGTAGATGATGGGGTCCTGACTTTTTCTTCTGGCCCGCCTCCGCCCTCCCATGCTCTCCGACTCGTATTGGGGGCTGGGTGTGCGCCTCGAGCGGCTCCTTGAACAGGAGCGGGTGGGGCTCTGCTCCGGGGTGCGCTGGTCGTGTTCTCTTTCCGCTAGCCTGCGTTCCAAGTCTTGCATCCTATGGCGTAGCTCTTGCATTATCTTGGCGTGGTTGTCGCCAGTCCCTCCAAAGGGGGCGTCTTTCGTGAGTTTGCATCGTGTCCCTTGGAGGCGACCTCTGTTCTTGTCGAGTTTCCGTCGGAACGGCGCCTCCTCCAGGCATAGGGGGCGCGGCCTCGCAGCCTGTCCCAGTTTGGACTAGCACGAAGTCCATGGACGTTCCCCACAGACGGCGCCAATGTTCGGTAGGTCGGTTACCGGACGGTTCGGGTCAGGATCTGGGGTGAAGGAAGGGGCTCGTCTGGTCACGGTCTTCCAGTCCGGGGGGTGCGAGATCCCGAGCACTTCGTGTGAGAAAAAGGGGGGGTGCCACCTGCAAAGACACTCCGACGCTCTTGTCAGAATATGTGCAGGCGGAATGAGGGTGGTGTAGGGATGTGACGTACCTTGGGGGAAGAGCCAGTCTTCCCCTTATATACATGTCAGTAGTGGGCCCCTCTGGAGGGCAGGCCCATATTCTCAAGGACGTTGTCTCATAGCTGCGGGAGAGCCGTACGGGACGCATGTCCGGGTCGGTTGAGAGGCGCGTAGTCCGGCCGGGTGGAGCTCGGGTCGGGTTGACCCGCGGGAATCCAGGGCTGTAACAACTTTATATATAAATACGTGTATTATTTTAGATATGTTCAAAATATTAAAATATATTTTATATTTTAATATATATTTTATATGAATAATTAATTTAGTGATTAATTTTTTGTGCACACATTATGTGATTATTTTTATAATATATCTCTAATCCTATTTTATATAATAATTTTTGAAAAATAAAAAAATTAGCTAAAATAACTTAAAATATCTCATTTTATTTGATAGATACTATCATAAAGATTTTATAATTGTCGTCATATGAATATGCTTCTTTTTTACCATTAGATCATGAATTGTATCGTATGGTTTGATTTTGATGTGTTACAAAAGTGTTATTTTTTTTAAAGTGTGACTAAACAAACAAAATACATTTTTAACACAAGAATCTTCGTAAGAAGATGTTTTTAGCATCTTCATTTGAGTAAGTGTCATTTTATTTAGAATTCATTTAGTTTTGACTGTTTTAACCATAGTTATCAAATTTGGCTCGACCCAGATGGTTCGATCGAAAATCCAGTCATTTAACCGAGTCGAATCACTTATTGAACCGGACAAACATGAGACCCGGTAGAAACCGATTCGACCTGGCCGGTTATTGCAACCCGGTCTGGGTTGTTTTTTTTAATTAATTTTACTTGCAAACGGCCTCGTTCAGATGCCTCTTCCCCCCTGTTAAAACCTAATCTGAATGGAACCCCCCACCCCCAGCCTCATCTCTCTTCTCTCTCGACACTCCACGGCCTCACTCATGGCCTCACCCTCACTGCGTCACTCTCTCGTCTCTCCCCTCACCTCGTCAGTCGTCACTTTCAGTCTCTTACAGCCTCACCTCGTTACTCTCTCGGTCTCGCACTTATAAGCTCGTAGTCGCGGTCTCGTGCTCCTGCATTCGCTTCGTCGGCGGTAGAAGCAGACGGAACCAGTCAAGCAGCATCTGCTCCGTTGGGTGGTGGTGGTCATCGTCATCTTCTTGTTTTGTTGCGGTCTCAGAACCAGTCAACCAGGTGAGCTCCATTCGAATTTTTGATCCTGTTCTTTCACTGGTTTAGTGTCAAATTTGAATAAATTAGAATTGTTGTTGAACTTGAGCAAATTTTAATTAAAATTATTATTGAATCTGGTGGTTGTTGTTGTTGTATTTGATTTTTCACAATTGTTGCTGAACCTGAGCAATTCTTTTGTTGCTAGATAACATCATTGGATTGAATTTTGTTGCTGGATATCAGAGTTGAATACTTGAATAAATTAGAATTGTTGTTGAACCTAAGCAAATTTTAATTAGAATTGCCGTTGAATCTGGTGATTATTTGCTATGTATTTGATCTTTTACAATTGATGAATCTGAGCATATTTTTTTGTTGCTGGATAACATCATTGGATTGAATTTTGTTGTTGGATAACAGAGTTGAATACTTGAATAAATTAAAATTGTTGTTAAACCTGAGCAAATTTTAATTATAATTTTTGTTGAATCTGGTGGTTGTTGCTGCTGTATTTGACTTTTTACAATTGTTGCTGAACCTGATCAATTTTTGTTGTTGTTGGATAACATTATTGGATTGAATTTTGTTGCTGGATAATAGAGGTGAATACTTGAATAGTTGAATTTGTTGTTGATTATCAAACACTATCAGAAATACCACTATCTCAGGAAGAAGCATCATCAGCAAAGACTTGTATTTTAAAAATGTGTAATCTTTTGTTCATCCTTGTTTATTTAAATTGAGACAGTATTTTGTACTAGAGATTAGTTTATTATATATTAGTTTATTATGTCTAAGAATTGTTATTAGATTATTAATATTTGTAAAGACTTGTATTTTAAATTTTAAAACATTATTTTAATTTTATTTATATAATTTTATATTTTTTTAATTATGACCGGGTTAATCGGGTGAATCAGTGATCTATCGATTAAACCAATGATCCGGCGACCCGATTATATGACCGAATTAATTATCGGTTCGGTTCTGATAACTATAATTTTAACTGATTTTTTATTGCTTTTCAAATATATATAACTAAAATTAAATCAAACTGCTATTTAATTTGTTAAATATCATTTCCTTATTTATTGGTCAAGTCTTAATCACGTTAATATCATTTCCTTATTTATTGGTCAAATATTAATTCCTCATAGTCACTCTAACAAAAAAAAAAACGTGACCTAATAAGAGTAATAAAATGTCCATCTAAGCATTTGGTCTTGCTAAGATCATTGGTATATATCAATTGAGATAATAATTTTTAAAAATAAAACATATTTGATATGCATTTTTTGTTTGATTGATTTTTTTCATATATAATATTCATCCATCCATTTCGATAGTTATATGACATCCATCAACACTTCCAAAGTAATAGTAAGTATGTTTAATCACAAATAATAAAATCCACATAATTGAGTGTAAGACACATTGCAATAGGTATAAATTAAATAATTTTAATAATTATAAATACTTTATATAAATTACTAAAAAAAAATTCATTATATATGTAATGAGTTTTTTACTTATTTGCCAAACATAATACTCAATTGTCGCTCTTTGCCACATTGGTAACTTGACTATCACTAGACTAGACTACATTTTATTATCTATTACACTTTATATTTTAATATATTATATAACCATATATTATATTTTCTAATTAATATATATAATCTAAAAACTTCAATCAAATATTATTTTTATATTTATTTAATTTTTATTTTTATTTTATACTCACTCTTTATAAATTAACTTTTTTAATTATATAAATTTATTAAAATAAATATTAAACTTTATTAAAACTTTGTAAATTAAAAAGTAAATATTTTAAAATTAGTTTATTTTTATTTTATATCCATTTTTTATAAAGTAACCATTTTTTATTTATAAAATTAATAAAATAAATATTAAACTTTGTTAAACATCTGTACATTAAAAAAGTAAATATTAAACTTTATTAAATGTCAATAAATTTAAAAAGGTAAATATTGATGATTAATTATTTTTTATTTTGTAGTTAATCTTTTTAAATTAATTACTTTTTTAATCATACAAAATTATTAAAAAACATTAAATTTTATTAGATATTTGTAAATTAAAAGGATAAATATTTTATTTTAATAATCTTGTACAATTAAAAAATAATTAATTTAAGAAAAATGAATATAAATAAAAATAAAAATTAAATAAATATAAATATAATATTTAATTAAATATTTTAGATTATATATATTAATTAAAAAATATAATATATAGTTATGCAATATATTAAGAAAAACGTAATTAATTATGTACTATTAAAATGATATTTTTTTTAGTTAATAACATAGCTGAAGTGGCATATTTTTAAAGATATTTTTTATTGATTTTATTTGATTTATTTTAATTAATTAATTAATTAATTAATCATTTATTTGATTTGATTATAATAAATATTAAATTATTTAATATTTTATTTGACCATATTAATTAAAACTAATAAATTATATTAATCATTTGATTTGACTAAAATAAATGAATTAATTTTGTTTTAAGTTGCATTAATTTTTTTGTATTATGTATTTTGATTAATAATTTTTAAAAGTGTTATAATTTTTATGTGACGTATTTATAAATATTTTTATTTATTTAACTTATTTTATTGAGCCAAACAATTATAATTTATTTATTATATTACTTATTTGATTTAATTAATTTAAATATATATTATTTGATTCAATTTATTGTCACATTAATATTTGAGTCATTGTTTATAAAACATTCCTCTTCATTTCTATCTTTAATCTTAAATATTCTTATTTTAAATTTCAGATGTTTATTTATTGTTTATATTTTGTATTTTTATAATATCAAATCTAATATTTTTTTATAATTTATTATCTAATAATTATGTGACTACCATCAATTATATAGTCATAGATGTTTCTTTAATTTATTAAAAAAACAATACAGTTCCATCCCTTCCTTTTTTTATTTTACCCATTTTGCTGTTTTATGACTTATTTACCGTAAAAAAATCATATATATATAATAGCAGAGAATCTCATTTTTTCATTAATTACTCTTTTATTCAATAATACTTTTTTTATGATGTATTATTTATATTCTTTGATTTTTTAAACTGTAAAATATTATTATTATTTGTTATTTTACTGCATCTCTTTTATTTCGTTCCTATTTATTTAAGTTTAAATTATTTTTATTATAAATTTATTATTTTTATCCCAAATAAGTTAATTTATCATAAATCTTCAGATGTTGGATTTTATAAATGTTTAAATTATATTCCTTACATACTTAATTTTATTTTTAATTTAAGGATTGAATGATATACACTATAAGAAAAAAGGTTTATGGCCACGTTTTTTTTTGCCACGCTTTTAGTGATCAATGGCTACGTTTTTGTGAGGGTGGCGATTGAATAGAGATTCAGCCATGTTTTTTCTCGCCACGCTTCAAAGCATGGCGAAAAGGGTCAATGGCCACGCTTTTGTAAAGGTGGCAACTGATTAGAGATACGACCACGTTTTTTTTGCCACACTTCAAAAGCGTGGCCATAAAGAGAAACATGGATGTTTTAAAAGCGTGACAACAGAGTTTTATTACAGTAGCGTTTATAAAACGTGGCCATATCCTGGTATTCTTTTGGCGCGCTTTAAAAGCGTGGCCAAAAGGTTTAAAAAAAAAATAATAGTAACCCCAATTCCAATGACCCCTGCATCCTAATAACCCTAAAATTTGGCCAAAAATTTCGTGAGACTCTCTCACTCTCCACTCTTACCGTCATTCTCATCTATGCCATTTCTTCAATACTTCACCTAGAAAGAAAAACAAGATACTACTAATAATAAAACCCTAAATCCCCGAATCCAAATCAACAAAACCCTAATTTACCCCTCCGATTCTCGCATCTCGATGGTGTGAAGTGCGAACTGTGGCGTATTCAATTGCTCCCTCAATCAACGATTTGAAGAATGTCACAAAACGACCGCCCGGAAGCGCCGTCCTCGACGACAGCCGCAAACGGCTCCGCGGTGGCGAAAGAGGAGTATCCTTCTGATAATAATGCTTGTTGCCTTTTCTTTTATTCTTTAATCTTCTTTTAAAGTTTTTTTACAAGATAACACATGTTTTGGTTTGCGACTTTGAGTAATAGGCTAAAAGAAAATAAAGCTAGTGTTGCCTAGAATGGAAAGTGAAGTTTCAAAATAATTTATCAATTTTGTATCTGTTTTTGCCATCTTTTGCAGGTAAAAATTTTCACAAATGTTTCCGAAACAATTATATATGATCTAAGGGAAGGAAGTTTAAGAGGGCTAGAGGAAAGAGGAACATCAAAGGACTTAGGATTTAAGTTGTATTGTTTATGTATTTTTCTTTAATTTTTAGTTTTGGAATTTGAACTCGAGATTTATTTTGTATTTTGAGTATTAGTTTTTTAATGTATAAAATAATTATAGCTAAAATTATAGATGTCACTAATTATTATTTGATTTGTCTTGTAATAAAAATTGCATATATATTTATAAGTTTGGTAATAAAAAAAGAACTGAAAAATTTATATTTTGTATTGATGAAGGTAAAAATCAGAAAAAAGATTTTTTTTAAAAATTTTATAAGGCTATTGCTACGCTTTTAAAGCGTGGCCATATCTCTCTGTATCGTCACGCTTTTAAAGCGTAGTCATATCTCCCACATACGGCCACGCTTTAAAGGGTGGCAAAAGAAAAAGCGTGGCAAAAGAAAAAGCGTGGCGATAGGTCACCAAAAGCATGACGATAGAGCAATCGCCACGCTTGCAGACGCCACCCTTTCAAAAGCGTGGTGGTAGCTCAAAAAGCGTGGCGAAAAACTATCGCCACCTTTTTTCAGCTTTTCGCCATGCTTTAAAAGCGTGGCAATAGAGCTGTTTTCTTGCAGTGATAAAATAGTAACAAAGATAGCTCTTGTGCATCTCTTTCTTCATCTTTTTTGCTTACCTTCTTTTTAGTAGGGATCATGAGTGATACTTATGTATAAATAATAAGTATAAATTGTATCATATATTTTTTTAGTAAATTTTTTATTATTTTTTAAATAAGAAAAAATATTGTAAATTATTTTAAATCAATAAATTTTTCATTGTTGCAATAAGATATTGTACATTTATTTTATTTTTAACAATTTTGATAAGTATTTAAACTAACAAAAAAATATAAAATTATTTTTAGGTATAGGTACAACTACTTCAATTTAGAAATAAACAAAATTTATTAGTAAGTTTCTATAAATAGTAATGACATTGGTCATATTAGTTTCACTCAAAAAATGAATATGATTCTAATTTAGGGATGGCAAAATTCTCCGCGACGCGGGGATCCCTACAGGGACTGCCCCGAATGGGGATCCGATTGTGGGGAATTTTTCCCGCGGGGATGGGGATGGGGGACAAAATTCCCCCGAAGCAGACGCGGAAACCCGAGCGGGGATCCCCGCCCCGTCCCCGCTATTCCCCGAATTTATAAATTCCTTGAATTATCCTTAATAGTTTATTTCTCATATATGTTTTTTAGTCATTTCTCACACACACATATATATAGAAACCCAAAACTCCTAATCTTTATTTGCATAACCTCTCTTCAATTCAGAGATCCCTAAGGCTGTCCATACTCCATCCAACCTCTCTGCAGCCACCCCTCGTCACCCTTCTCACTGCATCGTCACACCTCACCGTGCCATCACCCTTACCGCGTCGTAATTTTTATTTGCGGCATTCCTTTTCGTAACTCTGCCGTCTTGTCCATTCTCCTCTCTGTTGTCGCGTCTCCCACCTCGTCCATTGCTTTTTTCTTTGGCTCGTCGTTGCGTCTCCCCATTGCGTTATTTCGAAAGAAGTCACCATTGTGTTATTTAGACTTTTTGTATAAAATCTTGCAGTTTTTGTATAAGATAGATACTTGTAGCTCTATTCATATGAAAATTAATAATTAGTTAGAACTATTATGTAGATGGGGAATGGGGTCCCCGCAGGGAATGGAGCTCCGTGGGGAATGGGGATGTGGAGTAATTTTTCCCCACGGCGGGGAATGGGGCGGGGATGGGGAATAAATCTGAGGGCGGGGATGGGGAGCAGGGAGGCATCCCCCGCCCTGCCCCATTGACATCCCTATTCTAATTGAATGGTAAATTTTATCTCATGTTGTACTTGCTCAAATCGATTTTAACATAGAAATACAAGAGTTTAAAAATTTTACTTATGAATTATGAGAAAAATGTCTACAAATTTAACAACAAATGTTTTTTAAATAATTATAAGAATATTTTAACTATTTTTAATATTTTTAATTATATAAAATATTTAAAATAGTTTTTTATTTTAATAAATAATAATATATATTGTTTCTAAACTTATTTAAAAAATACATAATTACGTAATGGTATTTAAATATATTTAAATATATATGAAAAATATTTCTTTATTTTTTTGTCAAGAAATGGTTGAACATAAAAAAAATACATGTATTAAATAAATATTAAATAAATATCTTATTTAAAATGTATTCGTTGTATATACAATAACTGAGCAAAGTATTTACGATCTATTAGTAATGATATTTATTTGTCAACTGACAAAATAAACAAAATAATAAATATAAAAATTATATAGATATAAAATTAATAACTAAAAATTATTAAATAATAATTTAATTAATTCAGTTAAATTATCTAAGGATTTTCCAATTATAAATTCGAGCCAACGCAATTAGAGGGGAGTGTTTACCCACATTAAAAGAGAAGAAAGTGAGCGAAGAGCAATGATGCATGCACCCCTCGAATACTGTACAATACGTACCACCAGCCCACTGATGATTACAACGAATACAATTGAGAAATGAAGCCCATACAAGATGGCTTAGCAGTTGGCAGTATCAGAAATACAAAGAATATTCCGAAATTCCACAATTCTCCTCTTCAACGAATATCTAATTCCGGAACCCAAACCCAAACCCAAACCCAAACCCAGCGTCCCTTTTTTTAGTTTCCTCAAATCCATTCCGTTCCACTCTCTTTCAATCCCCCTCGTCATAACAGAAACAACCACTCAGCGTTCTCCTTCATTCATCCTCTTAATTCAACACAAAACGGTGTCGTTTTGAAAAGGGGAATATCATATCATGAAGTTCTGGAAGATTCTCAACAACCAGATCGAGCAAACGCTTCCTGATTGGCGCGACAAGTTTCTTTCCTACAAGGATTTGAAGAAGCAGTTGAAGCTCATCGCGCCCGCCAAGGACGCCGATAACAACCCTCCCACGAAGCGGCCCAGGTTGGACGGAGACGGCGCCGCCGAAGATGGGGAACAAGAGGAGGTGGCGAAGGAGGTCAACGACTTCTTGAAGCTGTTGGAATTGGAGATTGAGAAGTTCAACGCTTTTTTCGTTGAGAAGGAGGAAGAGTATATCATCAAATGGAAGGTATCCGTTCTTGATCTCTATGCATAATTGCATATTGTGTTTATTTTCCATCTCTAAAATTTGGGATATAATAGTGTATGCTCTTTTTTCTTAGGTATTGCAAAATCAATGTTGTTTTAACTTTTAATTTTTTAGTATTGTCGCTTGCAATTATAAAATCAAATCATTGATTGAAGAGTAATAACTAAATAAGTCCTTATTAGGATGTTTTAGTTGGACACTTTTGTCCCAAATCTTATTAGACATATCAGTTCCCCACTTCATATTCTCCCCATTAGAGACCGTGAGGCTTAGCTCGCCTATATAGCCGTTAAGTGTCACGACGTCACAATGGGTACAAATCAGTTCATATTTCTGGAGGGATTAATCCGAGAATTTTAAAACAAAAAATTAGGGACCTACTTATCTTTTTCTCTTTAAATGACGGGGACTGATTTGACTGACGGGAATGGAGGTTGATTTGTCTGTCTCGCAACACGTTGTACTTAACGGCCACATAGGCACAGTTAACCTCTAACCATCCACGTAGGCATGTGCAGTTAGCCTGAAGAATTTGGGATGGGGGCTTATATGTCTAATGGAATAAAAGTTTGGAGTTTATAATTTAAGTCATTGATAGTTCAACGATAGTTCTCTTGAGAGAAATATTGTTTATGATGTGCTTGAATATTCAAACTTGTTTCACACTAGTTCTTGTTACAGTTGGCAAAGCTAGTGTCTAGTGATGTGAAAGGAGTTTCAACACTTCAAAGATTGAATTGTTATTTGATCTGAATCAAGTGCTAAATTGGGAGCAAGGTTGATTTTTCAGCCACCTTATTGCTAGTTTACTCCAATTTGCATCCCAGGATTGCTTTAATAACTAAATTTCAAGACCAGTGAAATTTAACATGGGTAATAATTAATCTTGGTGTTTGTGGATGCTTTTTGTTGTTTAGCTTTTGCGATTCTTGGAGGGTGTGGGTTATAGGTTTGATTTTCCGTAATGAAATTTACATTTTGTTTACCATAAATTCCTTGCACACAAGGCATGTTATTAGATAGGCAGAAACTGTTCAGAAAAATGTTATGAGCTGGATTAGACATATTTTAAAGATCTTTTGTTTGTGTTTGTGATTCAGGAGTTGCAAGACAGGGTTGCCAAGGCCAAGGATTCAAATGTAGAATTGATGTCTGTAGGGAGGGAAATAGTGGATTTTCATGGAGAGATGGTTTTGTTAGAGAACTATAGCGCACTTAACTACACGGGTATTTTTCATGAGTTTAACTGTTTAGGTGATGAATTCTGTTTGTCATCTTTGAACCGGTTAACCGGTGAACTGTTAGAGAACTATAGTATTAACATGTGATAGATGACATAAAATGGCATGCAAGTCCTTGGAAATAGATTTACCTATATGATTTACTCTTCAAGTTATTCAAATCAGTCTCTGCCAGATAATGGAAGGACCCGCAAGAAATAAGCTTAAATGATTTAAGGACTAATCACCAAATATTAAATTTGATTCATGGACTACTTGCTATTGAGTTTTCTTTTAAGGAATTAAAACACTAGTTTACTTTATATGTAGGCATATGAATCAGAGGGAGGAAAATCATAGGTTGTGCACTATTGATTCTTGGATACTTCTATTGGGGAGCTGTTGAAAACCAATTGTTTCAATCCATGAGGAACTAAAAACTATTAATATATTGCATTGTTGATTTACTATCCATTTTCTTTTCTAATTTTTAGTTTTTTTTTCTTTTTTCTTAATGACTGAATGAAAGACTCATGCAATTTGAATTTGTCTTCTACTTCATACACTTGTGACTAATGGGCACCTAAGTGGGAGTGAGTAAACCCAAAATGAATAAGTAATATCAGATGTAGATAACAGAACACAGTATGACTAATTGGCAGAGGGGTAGTTATACTTTGAGGAAATGAAAACTTTGAACCTTTTATGAAATTTGATCAATGTATAAAGGGAATTTCTCAGGGTTAGGAGGGATATTGAAGATAAATGTTTAGAATGATTGATTTCTTTTCTTTCAAATCTGATTTCCCCTTGTATGTATAGGTTTGGTGAAGATAATAAAGAAATATGATAAACGAACTGGTGCACTAGTTCGCTTACCTTTCATCCAAGACGTCTTGAACCAACCTTTCTTCAAAGTTGATGTGCTTAACAAGATTGTAAAGGAGTGTGAAGTGATGCTAAGCATCCTTTTCCCCAGAAACAGGCCTCCAGGATCATCGTTATCAATTAACGATGATTATACGGAAGAAGGGTGCGCCTCCATAACTACCAATGAAAGTAAAGCATCGCTAGCTCAGGTCCCTAAAGAACTTGCTGAGATTGAAAACATGGAGAACACATACATCAAACTAACTTCGTCAGCACTGCAAACATTGGAGCAGATTAGGGGTGGAAGCTCAACTGTAAGTATATACTCATTACCGCCTCTCGGTAGCAAGGCTCTGGAAGAGGAGATTGAAGGCAAATAACTGTCTCTCAAGGAGCGAGCAGCCTAGTAGTTTCTGTGAATAAAAAGCAAGATAGTAGGCTGTCTTTCTGCTCTAAACCATGCAGGCAAACATAGATCAGGGCAATAACACTAGATAGCCGCTGACTTTCCATCTCTTTTCTTCTTTCCTGTTCAACAATGCCATTTTGTGTTGTGAATCAAGGGTGATTGGATGGAAATCTTGGCCTTTTTTCGTGGAGCAATATCTGATGGTAGATGGATTATAATGCAGCCTGATTACTTTTTCCCACTTAATGCAAAATTTTTCTGAGGCTTTTAGGTTTTATGGACTGCTTAGCTGGTTAACTAAACTTTTTAGCACTTGTAGCTAATATCAATGTGTTAACAATTTGTCAGCATATTGTAGATATTCATGAGAATACTAGAGATGGATGAAAAGACATGAATATAATTTTGTACTGCATACTAATATATGGTATTGTTTTGTGGAGAAATTATTTGGTGTGCATCAGTAGCTACCTTACAAGCAAGGTCTTGGGGTGAATCTGAGTTTTTAGATGCAAAAAGAAGAAAAATGCTCATGTTCATTTGTTGCTGTAATAGATGATCCCAGCATCTGAATGCAACAATTATAAGCTGCTAGGTTTTTCTCCAGTTAGCACAACATTCAGAAGCAACTAAATGAGAGCTTTTTTTAATTTCCAAAGTTAGGAGTGTAACTCGAACCTGAAAAACCTCTAGGCGAAGATGAGAAAACTATGCCATTTGAGTTATAGCTCATTGGCAACCAAATGAAAACTTGGTGACCTGTTTTGTTCAATTGTAATTATATGTAGAGATGGTTACATACTTAATAATCACCTATGAAAGTTGGGATCTAAGATCTAATAGGTGAAAGGAATAACTCCATGAATAAATAGTCTCTTTTTTCCTATATTTCTTCAGCTCACATAGTCACATACCCCTTTTAAGGATTTATTATAATTATTATTTTCTCAAAGTAAACTGATTTTACATATGAATATTGTTGTGAGAAGTTTATAGTATTCTACACTATATTTTTAAAACAGAATAAAATCAATTTTTAAAGAAAAATAAAATAAAAATATCAATTTTCTTTCCCTTTTTTAGTACATAAATGCATGCTTTCTTGTTCAAAATGTTTACACTATGAGCAACCCTTTTGTGTAAAACAACTGAAGCAAAATTTATCATGTTTCAAATAATCCAGCTAAAGGGATAAAATAAAGGATAATTCATCCATTATTATATATCCATTTTTCCTCTTTGTTTTTGGATGAAATAAAGGATAATTCATCCATCTCATGCTTCTGTTATGATGTTAGACACATCTGTTGCTTCATTATCTTCTTGTAACCTTTTTCATTGTGTCTGTCATAATGTTATGATGTTAATGCAATTTTCTTAGTGAAGTTTATACTCTTGCTGGTATTTTTTGGATACAAATTCAAGCTCTTCTTTTATCTAAGTTTATAGCCAAATTTGCATGTATGACAAAAGAAATGCATAAAATTTAGTTGTGCTTTACATAATATATGTGATATTTGATTGGAGAAGTTGGCCAATAAGTTTAGTTGCTGCATGCACAATGCGGGATTCAAATCCTAACACTTGTTTAAGCGGATTAGTAAGCTAACTATTAGACCAATCCAACTTGGTTAAAAAAAAAATGGAGCTCAATAAACCTTTAATTTCCCTTATAAATCTTTTTCTTATTTTTCTAGAAGAAACATACAAAGGATGGTTGTATTTCAATTTATTCGGGGACATAACAAAGATTGTAATTTTTCAGTTGTAACTTTGATAAGTGTAGCATGTCCTCATCCCTTATTTTCCCATTCTTTTCTTTCCTTACATGAACTTGTCTTCTGCCTTTTCCTTTAGTTTCTTTGTAATATTATTAAGCTCATAGTTCTAATTTCGATCATGGTGTGGGCACATTCAACGTAGACAGTTGGATATTACTAGGCACCTTCTTCATTGTGTAATTTTGTGGCAAGATATTAGAATTTTGCCATGGTAGTAGTGGATTTGTGAGTAACCAACAAACATGATTTTTAGCAAGTGTTTATTAAACCTTGATCTAAATTTACTTTTCGAGATTCGAACAAAGAAAAACTATGGTGAGAAAATTAATAGTAATAATTGATATGCTCATAGGCAGAGTCAGAGTTATAGGCAATATCTCCATAATAATGATTGATAGCACAAAATTTTAAAATAAATGGGAAAAAAATGATGGTTCAAGTAGCCAGGCCCACTAGGCCATATTGGACCCAAGGAACTGCAGCCTGTTATCCCTCCACTGTTGGGAGTAGAAAGTGTTCGCTGCTCTGTGAAACCAGCCTCACGCTTTGCCTTCCATTTTAGGAACCAAGAAGTCCGAGCCTTCGCCCAGACCACCTGGCCCAACTCTCAACTTGGAGTGGGCAGGCCAGCAAAGAGAATCCTGAGACCCAACCCAGTTAGCCATAGAACTTGTTCCATCACTTTCATTGCCCCCACTTGGGTCACAAGTTGGCGTTACTCAACTCGGCGAGCAGTGTAGCTTGTAAAAGTTATTATAAACACTGAGATATTCTACTTTTTCCCAATGTGATACTTCTAGAGCATTTCAAATCTTTTTGTAGGTTGAACAAAGAATATTTTATTTTGGGACAACAGAAACTATAACGAGTTTGTGATTGTAACTTAGGTAAATACTGAGTTCTGAAGTATGAATTTTAGCTTAAACATTACAATGCACGTTTATAGTATTGTTGTTCAGCATATTAGAATATTGAATTTTAGCTTAAACATTACAATGCACAATTAAGATTTTCCTGCTTTGATATTTGGAATTTGATCGCAGTAGTAACTAAGCCCAAACTCAATTGTTGAGTAAAGGTTACAATCCTAAAAGGAAATTAGTATAGAGAAAAGGAATTTCCCCCTTATGGGTAGTGATAATGATTAATCTGCTAAGCGCTTATACAAACTTGTATAGAAATGACTGCAAAAACATTCTAGAGCCATTGATCAACGTAGTTTAGAGAACTCTTTCTTACTTTCTATTAACCAACAATTATATGCAAAACTACTCTCTTTTATAAACAAAACATCAAGGTAAGACTTGAACGAAAAGCATTTATGCATCACAAATTTACAATAATTCTAATCTTAAACCTATATATGATGAAATTATGTTTCAATTATATGACAATTTAGGAATATTATTACCATTGATAGAGCCTAGATGAAGATGATTCCTTCAAGAACAATTGGAAATAACCAGATTTTTCATACATCATGCTATAAAAAACGTAATTATTAACACCTAGAAATATTCATATAAGCGCCTGTAGCTCAGTGGATAGAGCGTCTGTTTCCTAAGCAGAAAGTCGTAGGTTCGACCCCTACCTGGCGCGTTCCTTTTGAAAATTTACCTTTCTTTATTCTGTCAGTGCCAACCAACCATGCTTCCATATTTTTCAACCTTAAATACCACAACACAATTTACATGACCAACCTTTACAAGATCTACTACTAAAATATATTGGCCAACCATAAACACCAAGAATGTAGCTTAATATAAAAAAATCATGCACGCTAATCCTTATGTTCCTTTTGTCTATGTATAAATAGAACCCCCACTTCATCAGATCATAGTACCCCTCAACTCAAACCTTAAGCATCTAAAGACTTGTTTGTTTTTTTGTTCCTAGTTTAAGATGTCCTTAATAGCAGAATCACCAGATTTTCTTCAAGTCTATTCTGATGGCACTGTGAAACGCTTTGCACCAGAAACTGCTCCACCATGTTTGGAACCATCCAATGATCCCAATGGATTCAGGTCCAAGGATGTGGTCATTGACCCATTAAAACCCATCACTGGAAGGCTCTTCCTTCCTCCTTCAGTTTCCTCATCAGAGAAGCTTCCAGTGTTGGTTTATTTCCATGGTGGAGGCTTTTGCATTGGCTCCACCACTTGGCTTGGCTACCATGTTTTTCTTGGTGAATTCTCTGCCACTTCAAGGTCCATTGTTCTGTCTGTTGATTACCGTTTGGCTCCGGAGCACCGCCTTCCCACGGCTTATGAAGACTGCTACGCTGCAATTGAATGGCTTCGTGATCAAGTAAGCATCTATCTTGTAGTACAAGTAAACTCCCAAATTTTGTTCTTTAGTTAGTATTTAAAGAACAAAAGAGATGATAATTGTTTTAATCTTTTTACATGTATAGAATAACAACAAATACAAGGTTAATTATAACGAGTAAAAACTCACGTACAGTTGTCTTCGTGTGAAATTAATAGTTGAGAATACTTTAAACTCAAAGTAAGAGGCTTGAATTATAAATCCTACAAATAACAATATATAACTTTGTTTATAAATTAAATATGAAAAAAAATGAATGCAAAGCTGGTATTTCTAGAAGATATATACTTTAAAGTATTTGTTGATGATAGGCAAGCACAGAACCATGGCTCCAACAAGCAGAGTTATCAAGAGTTTTCCTCTCTGGGGACAGTGCTGGAGCCAACATTGCACATCATGTTGCTGTGAAAACAATTCAGAAGTGGGTGTGCCCTGTGAAAATCAAAGGAACAATGCTAATACACCCTTACTTTGGTAGTGAGAAGAGAACTGAGAAGGAAATGGAGGATGGAGGTTCAGAAGATGTGAAGAGCAATGACATGTTCTGGAAGCTAAGCATACCGGAAGGCTCGAACCGCGACTACTTCGGCTGCAATTTCGAGAAAGCAAACTTGCCTGAGAGAATTTGGTCCAAGTTCCCAGCAATTGAGGTGCATGTTGCTGGTTTGGATTTCTTGAAGGAGAGGGGTGTGATGTATGCAGAGTTTGTGAAGAAGAATGGGGTGAAAGATGTGAAGCTTGTGGAGGCCAAGGGAGAGAAGCATATTTATCATGTGCTTGATCCTAAATCTGATGCAGCAAGGTTGCTTCAGAAACAGATGAGCCAGTTCATGAAGAGGTTTTAGCATCAACTATGATGAGTATCAATGGAATATGTTTAAGCTTATTCTGAGAAATAATCCATAACAATAGTTGCACTAAAATAATGAGAGAGGTGTATTTTAAGCTTGTTATGTAGAGCTTATAATACACACAGATATTTATCTTATTTTCGTTTAGTTTTATGTTTGGTATAATTTTTAAAATCAAGTTGTTTACATGTAGTAGGATATTTGTTATTGTTATCAATAAAAAAAATTATTCATAATAGCCAGATGATAAGTGAAAGTCAACTTATAAAAGCAGTATGAGTGTATGACACATACTCTTAAAATTGGATATTTGTTATTGTTATCAAGTTGTTTACATGCAGTAGGATACTTTTAGTATCCGAGGAGTTCGAACAACATACTCTTAAAATTGGTTTGAAATTAATTAAATTATAAATGAATTATTGTGTTTAATTATTTAAAATAAGAATTAATTCGGTTTAAAATTGATATAATAATTTTGTTTTATATTTATAATAAATATTTTTTTATCACCATCAATAATTATCATTAGATTCTCGTCAAATTTATGTGGAATTGCATATCTTTTTTTTCCGAAATATTTTTTTATATTAAAACTTAGAAGAAAAAAAAATATTTTATATTTTTAATGAGATAAATCATTTTTCACCCGTACCCAAATAACTCAGATGCATGACGTCATACCTCGAAACTAACTTTTAAATTTTCAAAATTTCACCTAATCAAATAACAGTTTCTAGCACCTCTATAACATTCGCGCACATCTCGGCCACTTCATATGCAAGTCAGTTACCATTAAGTTGCTTGAGCACATTTCAGCCATGGCATAATCAGGTCAGTTATCGCTATATAACGATAAATAGATGGCAGTCACAGCTATAGAGGGTATCGAATCATACCACTTTTAAGTGATAGTTTTAAGAATAACCTCTGATATTAAGAACTGATTTGAGCGTCGAAGTCCTTTTTGTAGGTCTGGCGCACAGGTCAAACCACTGAAGGGCTTGTAATTGACACTAGGATCTTGAAGTTGAAGACTTTACTGGTGTTACTGAGCTATACCTCAGAGAACCGTTCCAGACGAGAGCATTTGGCGCCCACCCCAAAAATAACCCCGTGTTTTATTACCCCTTTTCCTGTGTTCTTCTTTCTTTGCATAGTACTGAACCATGATGGACAACTTCATAGCTCCACCACCACCTCCAACTAATGCCGAGCTTTTAGCCATGAATGCTTCCCTACAGGCGGAGGTCCAGAGAATGGCTGAGCTCCTAGCAGCCAAACAAAATAATGACAAGGTGAATGATGAGCGCTAGAATGTTAATAATGGCAACCCTAAAGAAGAACCCCAGCCCGAATCAAACATGAAGTTGGGAGAAACACCTCATAAGACAGAAAGGCAAAGAACGAGTCCCTTTTCTGAAGAAATAATGAATTTTCAAATGCTAAAAAAATTTACACTTCCAACAACATTGACGCCCTATAAGGGGATCAGAGACCCCACAATGCACGTCACTAAGTTTGAGTCCATGATTTCTTAACGGTGCCTTTGACCCTATCTTGTGTCGATCTTTTCCCACTTTCTTAAATGGAGCTGCTTTACTTTGGTTTTCAAATTTGCATGCAGGATTAATCTCCAGTTTCGACGTGTTTGCCGGACTCTTTGTGAACAACTTTGCAGCGTCCAAAATCTACGTGCAAGAGTCAGACTACCTAAGCACAATTAAGCAAGGACAACATGAAAGCTTGAAGGACTATATACAAGATTTGCAACAGCAGCACTGGAAATACCAGATCTTAATCCAGAAGTCCATTTGCATGCTTTGAAAAGCAGGCTCCGTCCTAGAAAATTTCAAGAGGTGACAGCAATAGCAAAGCCGAAAACACTAACCGAGTTCAGAGATAAGGCAACCGGTCAAATTGAAATTGAAGAATTAAGGGAGTCCAGGAGGATGGATAAACCACTACCTCGCAGGGACAATGATAAGCAAAGCAGAATAAGCAACACTCGAGATGGCAAGAAACCGTTCAAATTGACACCAAAACTCGACTCCTACATGCAGTTCAACACAAAAAAGGAGGATATAATAAAGGAAATCTTACATGCCAAAATCATTAAGCCTCCTAGCAGTGCTATAACGTGCCAGGACCAAAAGTATGTTGACAAGAATAAACATTGTGCATTTCATCAAAAGTTCGGGCATACGATTGACGAGTATGTAGTAGAAAAGGACCTTTTGGAGTGACTAGCATGACAGGGATTACCGAATAAATATGTTAATGGTCGAATACAGAGGGACACAGTGAGCCTCCCCATAGCAGCAGATCAATCGAATTCAGCCACGGCTATGAAAAACAATGTAAGATGGTTTGCGCCGAATCCTCTTCCCCCGACAAGAAAAGTTATAAACTACATCTCAGAAGGATTTGCGTGCTGAGAAATTACAAGTTCAACCAGGAAAAGAAGTCACCGAACCATGCTAACTCTCATAGGGAAAGAAGCATAACAACATGACCTAGCTCGTTCCGTGCCAAGTATCACCTTCAACGAGTCCGATTTTCAATCTAAAAGTTAGAATCTGGATGACCCCGTGGTAATCTCTGTAACTATAGGGGAAGCCACAGTTCGAAAAGTGCTAATGGATCCAGGAAGTAGCACTGATGTAATATTTTTGTCAACCTTTTAGAAGATGCAGCTAAACAAGAATACTATGCAGCCCTCATCTGGAGAATTAGTCGGCTTCTCCGGCAAAAGGGTCTCTATAACAGGTTATGTATGGTTAAGGATGACTTTAGAGGAATATCCCCATTCGAAAACCTTAGATATCCAATATCTAGTGGTTGATTGCGTCAGCCTTTATAACATTATATTAGGGCGCCCATCCTTAAACTATTTCGGTGCTATTGTTTCTACAATTCATCTATGTATTAAGTTTCATGTGCAGGATAATATCATTGCAACAATACACTTCGATCACAAGGAGGCAAGATAGTGTTATACTGCAGGATTAAAGGCCCAACCGTTAACCTCAGCTCCAATCCAGCAAATCAACTCGGTATATAACGTTAATGATATACCAACGTTAGCAGAGCTCAATCCATGATCCGATAGAGAGGTCCGACCAACACCAACTGATGATCTTTGCCAGGTAAAATTAATGACAATGAGTCACAATATACTATCATTGGCGATGCTCTGTCTACAAGTGAAATGCAAAGACTAATCACCTTGCTGTGAGCAAATGCCGACCTATTTGCATGGACCCCTACGGATATGCCTAGGATAGACCCAAATGGCATGTGTCATAGGCTTGCTCTAGACCCAAATGCCCAACTAATACGTCAGAAGAAACGCAACCTTGGAAGGGATAGAAACGAAGCAGCAATACAAGAAACTCACAAACTGTTAAATGCTAGCTTTGTTAGAGAAATTCGATTCACATCATGGTTAGCAAATGTAGTCGTGGTGAAAAAGAACTCGGGAAGTGGCGCATGTGTGTAAATTTTACCAATTTGAACATAGCTTGTCCAAAGGACCCCTACCCATTGCCGAGAATCGATAAGTTAGTTGATAGCACATCCGATTTCAAAGTACTAAGCTTTATGGATGCCTATTCAGGCTACAATCAAATTATAATACACCTTGAGGACCAGGAGAAAACAACATTTATAACAGATCATGGAAATTTTTGCTACAAGGTGATACCTTTTGGCCTAAAAAATGTAGGCGCAACATATCAGAGACTAATGGACAAGATTTTTCAAAATCAAATAGGTAGAAACATGGAGGTATACATCGATGACATGGTTGTCACATCAGAAAATGAACAGAACCATCACTCCAACCTTGAGGAATTTTTCAACCAACTAAGACGATACAACATACGACTAAACCCTGAGAAGTGCACCTTTGGAGTTCAACGGGGAAAATTCCTCGGATTCATGCTAACCTACAGGACGATTGAGGCAAATCCAGAAAAGTACCGAGCAGTGATAGAAATGAAGTTGCCAAACAATGTCAAGGAAGTACAATAATTAACTAGACACCTAGCAGCTCTATCACGTTTCTTACTGGTGCGAATTTTCTAACCACAAACTAACCGGCAAGTGCACCAGGTCGTACCAAGTAATATCTTACGTGCAGTGGCGGAGCTTGAACCAAAATTTTGGGGGAGGCCAGAAACTTAACATAAAAATTTAATAATAATATTTATATCAAAATAAAATTTATAAATATAATTATTCTTTAAGTTTGTTACTAAGATAATAAATAAATAATTCTACAGATAAAAAATATAAAATAGTTTATAATGGTACTCTTCGAGTTTTTAATGACTTAAAATCTTCAATAATTGAGTCAGAACTAAACTTTTCAGCAATTTCTTTCTCAATGTAAATAACCAAACTATCCGTAAGAAAGTCGTCCTCCATCTTGTCTCTTAACCTTGTCTTTATTATTTTCATTGTTGAAAATGATCGCTTTGTAGTAGCTGTAGAAACTAGAAGAGTTAATATCAGACGAATCAATCTATCAATCAAGTAATACACTTTTGACTTTTTTGTTTCTGCTAAACATCTACACAGTTCATGAATAGTTGACAAATTCTTCATTTCTGGATGCTGACGAACATCAAGAATAAAATGCTGAAGCTGAAAAGGCAAATTAATCTTCTCTTGTTCAGTAAAGTCTTCGGGATAGTAGCTATCAACAAGAGTAGAAATCTTAGCAATGTCAAACTCAAATGAGGTCAGGGTATTGTAAGATCAATACAAACTCAAATGCAAGATCAATACAAACTCAAATGAGGTCAGGGTATTGTAAGCACTATCTGCATCACCACGCTGAGAATAAGTTGATCCATCAACAATAATCTTTTGTAAAACAGTCAACGTTGCACCATACATATTTATCAAACTGCAAAAAGAAGAGAAATGAGAACTCCATCGAGTATCACCTGCTCGTTTCAAAGTACCAATTTGATTTGCCCCTTTACCAGTTTCAAGTTCATCAATCTCTAATAAATGGACAATTTCATCTGTCTTGGCAGCATGTAACTCATCATGTCGCTTACTAGAAGAACAAATGATATTGACAATGAAAGTCAATTTTGAAAAAAACTGATGCACAGGAATAACTTCTCTTGATGCAGCAACTAATGCAAGTTGTAATCGGTGAGCAAAACAGTGGATATAGTAAGCATAAGGACAATCTTTTAAGAATAATGCTTGTAACCCATTCCATTCTCCTCTCATGTTGCTAGCGCCATCATATCCTTGACCACGAATATTAGAGACATCAAGACCATGTCGAGAAAGAATGCCGCACAATTCTTGTTTTAGAGTTAATGATGTAGTATCTTTGACATGTACAAGATCAAGAAAACGCTCTTGAATAAAACCATGTATATCAACAAATCTCAAAACAAGTGTCATTTGTTCTCTTTTGGATTCATCACGAGCTTCATCTACTACAATGCAAAACTTGGAATCTCCAATTTCTTCACAAATATGCTTTCTCACCTTGTTTGAGAGTATATGCAAGATTTCTTTTTGAATTTGATGTGAAGTATATTTAGCATTATATGGAGCATTTTCTAACACAGTTCTTGCAACTTCATCATTGTAAGATGCTATGAGTTTTATCATTTCAAGAAAATTACCTCGATTTTTTGATTCTGGAGTCTCATCATGGCCTCTGAAAGCACAAGCTTGAAATGTAAGCCAATGAGTTGCATCAATGGAGGATTTTAGACGCAATCAATTCTTTTGAATTTCCTCAGAAGTATGATCCTCAATTACATTTTGGATGTGACTTGCCTGATTCAATAAATCTAGACATGCTCCAACTGCATTATTGTGTGGTGAGCAAGGATCTCCAATATGTTTAAGAAAAGCACAATTCTTTCCATCATTAACTTTTTTCCAATTTCTAAACCCTTTACTAATAAAAATATCTGACCCATTACGTCCACTGGATTTTTTGCTAACCAAATAACAAAATAAACAATATGCAGCATCTTCAGAAGGTGAATACTCTAACCATGAAGGAAAAATACCAAACCAAGCATATTGAAATCGTCTTGGATGCTTCGTACCAGATAGAGGATAATTGTCAAGATGCTTTTGATATGGACCCCATTTAAGATAAGCTCGTCTAACCTCATCTCTCTGGTTTGGGTGATATTGCCAAATTTGAAGCCGTTTTCCAGGGTCTCGTTCCAAAGAATTAAGATCAAACTCATCAGATGCAACTCTTTGAACTTTTGGAGGTTGTATCTCACTTTCTTCGTGATTCATTATAGTAGAAGAACTATCTACAAGTGTTGATATTGTAGAAGTTATATGTTCCCCTTCTTGAATATTAACCTTCCTCTTAAAAAATGCATCAATTCTTTGATTTTTCATCATTATTTTGTATAAAAATTTGAATATATATTCTGTAAAATATGTAAAAAAAAAAGTTAGAAGGATAAATATTAAAATTTATAATATTTATTGAATTTTTTTTTATGAATTTATCAAAATACAATAATATCAATACTTATTAAATATTATAATATTTTTATCATATAAAAAATTAAATTAAATAAATAATAAAATATAAAATAATATTAAATTAAATAAATAAAAAATACCTAATTTTTTGAGAAGCAAATCTTTTTTTATTTGATTTGATTATTAGATATCTTTTATTTTATTAGATGATCTTTTTTTATTTGATTTGATTATTAGATGATTTTTGTTATTCTTATTTTTTTTGTTAGATATTTTTTTTTTATTTGATTTGATTTTATCTTTTAATTTTAATGTGTTGTGAAGTTAACAGCCCACTCACTAAAAATTATTATACAATAAATGTATGAGATGGGAATTGAACTTGGATACTTCAAGTTATAATAAAGCATTTAAACCAATTGAACTATTTTTCATTTTTGATGAAGTACTACTAATTTTTTTATAAAAAGTTTGGGGGCCATGGCCCCCCTTGTCTGAATGAAGCTCCGCCATTGCTTACGTGAGTAAGGATCGATCCCACGAGGATTGATGGATTAAGCAACAATAGTGTTTGATAGGATTAGTTAGACAAACAAAAAATAGCGTTTGGAAGTTCAAAAGCATTAAAAAGTAATTAAGAATTTCAGAAAGCAAGCAGTAAATGAGCTGTGAAATATATATGGGGAAATAGTTAAGGCATCAGAGTTATCAATTTTTCCGGATTAACTTTTCTTACTAACTATTTTAATTATGTAGGATTTAATTTATGGCAAACTATATGTGACTAGACCCTAATTCCTTAGACATTTCTAGTCTCCTCTAAAATTCATTAACTGTCAATTCCTTGGTCAATTAATTCCAACTAGAAGCTAAATGATCAAATTCTAGTTTATATGCCACAAAAACTCTAATTACCCAAAAATAAAAGGATTATATGTCACGTATCCCGTTAAATTCAGATAATTAAAATTTAGGAGAATATGTTTTCAAGCTGTTGTTCAAGTAAAGAGCTTTTCCAAGTTTTACAGTAACTCAAATAGAAAGAGGGTCATACTTCCGTTCCACCCAAATTCATAAAATAAAGAGCAAAGACAATTCTTAAATTATAAATCTATACATAAATTAAAATAGAAAAAATAATTAAATTAATCCATAGAAATAGACAGAACTCCTAACCTTAACAATGGAGGATTAGTTGCTCATGATTTAGAGTAAAATGTTATGGAATACGGAATGTAATTTTGGAATAGAATGGGATCCTCCCCAGGACCTCTCAAAAGGAAGGAAAGTTCCTCCCTTTTCTAACTAAGCCTAATAAATTTAAAATTTAATTTTTTTAAATTAAAATAATATCTTTTCCTAGAATTCAAATTTGAATTTAAATCAAAATTAATTTAAATAATCAAGTCTTCAATGGATGGATGGGGACCACTTGTTTCGTCCATTCTGCAGCTTCTAATATGTGTTTTCTGGGCTGGAAACTAGGTCAAAATAGCCCAGAAATCTCTCTCAGCGTTTTTCTGCGTTTTCTGCATGTTGCGCATGTCACGCGTACGCGTCGGTCACGCGCATGCGTGAATGGTCTTTTTCCGCGAGTCACGCGTACGCGTCAGTCACACGCACGCGTCGCTGAGCAAATCTTCAAATTACGAGTACGCGTCAGTCACGCGCACGCGTCGCCATGGATACTTCCAAATTACGCGCACGCCGTCAGGCACGCGTGCGCGTCGCTCCTCACTGCCATCTCCTTTGATTCTTGTGCTGCAGAAATTCCATCAAATCCAGCCGAATGCTACCTAAAATAAACAGTATTGTACAAAACTCAAAATAGCATCCATAGTGGCTAAAATATAATTAATTCTTAATTAAACTCAACAAATTACATGCAAATTCACTAGGAAAAAATAGGAAAGATGCTCACGCATCACAACACCAAACTTGAACTATTGCTTGTCCTCAAGCAACCAAAACTAATATAAGCTTAGGATGTGAATTTTCATGAGAATGAGAGTTCGATTAAGCTCATGTCTCTTCTTATAGTGGGATTTACAACTGCAATCCTGAATAGTTTTGGCATCTCACTTTATCCTTTGAAGTTCATAATGATTGGCATCCATAGGAACTCAGAATTCAGATAGTGTTATTGATTCTCCTAGTTCAGTATGTTGATTCTTGAACACAACTACTTTATGAGTCTTGGCCGTGACCCTAAGCATTTTATTTTCCAGTATTACCACTGGATACATGAATGCCACAGACACCTAACTGGGTGAACCTTTTCAGATTGTGACTCAGCTTTGCTAGAGTCCCCAGTTAGAGGTGCCCAGAGCTCTTAAGCACACTCTTTTTGCTTTGGACCACGACTTTAACCGCTCAGTCTCAAGATTTTCACTTGACACCTTCACGCCACAAGCACATGATTAGGGACAGCTTGGTTTAGCCACTTAGGCCAGGATTTTATTCCTTTGGGCCCTCCTATCCATTAATGCTCAAAGCCTTGGATCCTTTTTACCCTTTGCCTTTTAGTTTAAAGGATTATTGGCTTTTTCTGCTTGCCTTTTTTTCTTTATTTTATATTTTTTTCGCAAGCTTCGTGTTTTTCACTGCTTTTTCTTGCTTCAAGAATCAATTTTATGATTTTTCAGATTATCAATAATATTTCTCCTTTTTTCATTATTCTTTCAAGAGCCAACAATTTTAACATTCATAAACTTCACTATAAAAAATATGCACTGTTCAAGCATTCATTCAGAAAACGAAAGGTATTGCGACCACATATAAGTAAATAAGACTACTCTTAAAATTAACTCAATTTCTCATGCAATACATCACTTCTGTATTTTTTATATTTGAATTTAAGCTTAGTGAGTAATACGTGAGATATCTTTTAAAGCAATTAAGAGAAAACTAAACTAGACCTAGGATTCTAACTAATAAAGGATCATGCAACAAACAAAGAAAAAATAGCAGAAAACCAGAACATAATATAGAAAAAGAGGGGAGGAATAAAAATGAAAGAAACTCAACCACCTTAGTTATCCTAGCGGTCATTTTATTTCTCAGGTTGTGTTCCTCAGTGAAGATGATTCGCCTCCCTTTTGGTGCCATAAAAATAAACAGAAAACTCATAAGCGAAGTGTCAATACCAAACTTAAAGGTTTGCTTGTCCTCAAGCAAAGAAGAACTGAAAACAAAAATAAATAATAAGATGAAAGAAGAATAAAAGGATAAAAGAACAAAAGAGAATTAGGATTTGGGGGGTGGATGATTTGAAATCAGGCACTTGAAGTGGTTTAATTGGGCGTCGCATGCAACGCAGACGCGTAAGGCACGCGTAAGCGTGGATCGCATAAATTTCAAGTGACGCGTACGCGTGGACGACCAGGATGGGAAAATTATGCGA
Organism: Arachis ipaensis; assembly: GCF_059453495.1. Lineage (NCBI taxonomy): Eukaryota > Viridiplantae > Streptophyta > Magnoliopsida > Fabales > Fabaceae > Arachis > Arachis ipaensis. Next base: position 145,820,738 of record NC_142441.1, on the reverse strand, counting down.
ACGCGTCAGGGATGCATACGCGTGGTGGGGCTTGTGCGCCCAGCATAGTTCCAACCCCACACCAGCATAACTCTCTGGCCAAAGACGCCTTTACGTCGATTTTGCAGGTCACGCGTACGCGTCAGTGACGCGCACGCGTGGATGGCAAAAATCACAAACGACACGCACGCGTGGGGTGCGCGTATGTGTGGGCTTGCTTGTGCTAAAGGCTTGGTTCCAGCGCCATTCCCGCGCAACTTTCTGTCAAATTTTATTTTTCACGCACACTTGACTGACGCGTATGCATCAGCGACACTTGCGCGTCATATGCTCTCTCTCTCACTCTCTCTCTCTCTCTCGTTTTCTGCACGTTGCGCATGTCAGGCGTACGCGTCGGTCACGAGCACGCGTCAATGGTCTTTTTCCGCGAGTCACGCGTACGCGTCAGTCACGCGCACGCATCGCTGAGCAAATCTTCAAATTATGCGTACGCGTCAGTCACGCGCACGCGTCGCCATGGATACTTCCAAATCACGCGCACGCGTTAAGTACGCGTGCGCGTCGCTCCTCGCTGCCATCTCCTTTGATTCTTGTGCTGCAGAAACTCCATCAAATCCAGCCGAATGCTACCTAAAATAAACAGTATTGCACAAAACTCAAAATAGCATCTATAGTGGCTAAAATATAATTAATTTTTAATTAAACTCAACAAATTACATGCAAATTCACTAGGAAAAAATAGGAAAGATGCTCACGCATCACTTACCCACGGCAGCAGCAAAGTCATATCATTTTTTCAATAGCTTACGAAAGAATAGGAGCTTCACATGGACGGATGCATGCAAATAGGCATTCACCGATTTCAAAGGCATTCTCGCCTCCCCACCCATATTACACAAGCCTATTCATGGTAATCCATTTTATTTATATCTTTCAGTTTCCACTTATGCTATTAGCTCTGCCCTTGTCACAAATAGGCAGGGAGCAACATCAAGTCAATTTTGTTAGCAAACTACTGCAGAACACGAAAACTCGATACCTAACTATCAAGAAACTAGTATTCGCCCTAATCATCACATCATGACGACTCCATCATTACTTTCAGAGTCACGATATCATAGTTCGAACCAACCAGCTGCTGCGCTAAATACTAACACGACCAGACCTAATAGGCCAGCTAATCAAATGGTCAATAGAACTATCAGAAAATGACATCTTGTATCAATAAAAAAGGGCACTTAAGTCTCATATTTTGGCCAACTTTGTCACTGAATTCGCTGCATCGGACGGTGTCTTCCCGGTATGGGAATTGTACATTGACGAAGCCTCCAATGAAGACAGATACGGAGCTAGAATCATTCTTAGAGAAAGACTGGAGTATATATAGAGCAGTCCTTCACATTCCTATTTAAAACAAGCAATAACCAATCCGAGTATGAAGCTCTTTTAGCCAGTATATGCTTGGCCAGAGAAACAAGCATTCAGCACCTTAAAGTCTACTGTGATTCATTGTTAGTCATTCAACAGGTAAGCGGTAACTTCCAGGTAAGAGACCCCCTTTTAGAGCAATATTTAAATATTGCAAAAAAATTGATTCAAACTTCCAATATTTCGAGATCACTCATATACCCCGAGAAAATAATAATAGGACAGATATTTTATCTAAATTAGCCACCTCTTGAATTTTGGATACCACGCCAGCTTTATCATAACTAACACTTTGGGAACCAAGGATATGTGGTATCCATGTTTTTGCCTTGTCACAAACAACAGATAGGAGAACATCCTATGTGGACTACTTGAAATCAAGAAACATCCCTGCATCTGAAAGGAACCAAAGTTGTTCAAGAAAAGGGCGAGCCATTTCACCTTGATTGGGGATGAACTATACAAGAGAGGATTCTCCAAACCACTATTAAAATGTCTTGGAGCTGAGGAGTCCAACCTCGCAATGTCAGAAGTACACAAAGGGATTTGTGGAGCACACATTGAAGGACGTAGCATAGTGGCAAAACTTCTACAAGTGGGCTACTTTTGGCCTTCACTCAAAAAAAACTGCATGAAAAAAGTACAACACTGCGACAATTGCCAAAAATACACACCAGCAATCCACTCTCCCGCCAAACTATTGCATGTGTCCAAGGTAGGATGGCCTTTTCATAGGTGGAGGCTTGACATCTTCGGACCTTTTCTAGTATCTAAAAGTCAGGTAAAATTTTTACTCGTTGTAATTGATTACTTTACAAAATAGATAGGGGCACAACCACTAGCTAGAATCACCTCAGATAATGTACAATCTTTCATATGGAAATTTATCATATGTAGATATGGGTTACCAAATGACATTATTACTGACAATGGTAGCAATTTTCTAATAAGAAGATAGCGTATTTTCTACAGAATCTCAATATTAAACATCACTTCTCCGCTGTATAACACCTACAAACTAATGGGCTCACGGAGGTTGCTAACAAAATTATTTTGCAGGCCTTATGAAAGAAATTAACAGACGACAAAGGACAATAGGCCGAGCTCATCCCTGAAATCTTGTGGAGTTATAACACCATACCACATTCAACAACAAAGGAAACACCATTCTGACTAGTTTATAGAGCAGATTTAATAGTCCCAATGGAAATTTCACAAGGTTCGGTAAGAACTGAGCTCTCAAGTAGCGAGGCTAACGAACAAGCAAGGCGAGCCGAGCTAGACACCTTAGACGGGGAACACAACTCGGCCAGACTAAGGCAACAAGTAATGCAGATTGTCATAAGACAAAAATACAACAAAAGAGTGTGACCGAGGACACTACAACAAGGAGACCTTGTCCTACAAAAGATAGAAGATGTTTGGAAGCTTCCAGGGCAAGGAAAGCTTGCTGCCACATGGGAAGGACCATTCAAAATATCAAAAGTACACGGACAAGGAGCATATTCTCTACAAACGATAACAGGGAGTCAGGGACCGAGCTTCCAAATACATGGAACATATCTTCATTACATTTTTATTCTATGTAAAAGCCGAAGCTGAAAGGTACTCTTTTTTCTACCACCGAGGTTTTTCCCATAAAAAAAACAAGGGTTTTTCTCGGAGAGGTTTTAATGAGGCCGATCACTTTGCACCTTCCGCATCGGAAGGTTTTGTCAAAACATCCAAATCAATATTCACTACCTTTTCATATTTCTATCTACCCAACAACACTAGCAAATACAAAATATGTAGATAAAACAAAATAGCATTCATCAAACAAACATACGAATTTATCAAAACATGAGTGTCCAAACACCATATCAACCATCCAAATATACAAAATATCAAAGTTTATCAAAACTATAAACAGTCAATATTACAAAACCAAAACTACTAAGAAGTTAATCATCTTTCTGAAAAGATTCCACATTATTACCCTCTGCTTCACCACCAGCTTCATCGTCCACAAGCTTGCCTTTGACCACCATCTTGGTAACGTCAAGTCTCACGACGTCAAAATCATGAGAAAATGCGGTCACCTAACTAACAGCTCGGTCAAAGCCCGCCGCAAACATCTCTAGCATCTTGTTTTCACGTTCATGCACCCGAGAAGTCAGATTCCCTTTCTCATTATCAGCATCTTTGATCTGACCCTACAAAACTGGGATCTGATCATGTAACTTTGACATCTCTCCCTCCATATTTTTCATTTTGGTCGTCGTATCAATGACGACTTCATCTCGCTCCTTCAGAGACCTCTCTAGGTCCAACACCTTGCTGGTCTCTTTCTTCTCTTCCACCCCAAGCAACTCAGTAGTTTGTCCCATACAAAGCATCCTAGCGCCAAACACTTGAAACATGATCAAACATCCCAATTAGGAAAAAACATTAAATAACTCAAACTATTCAAATATTCTTCTTACCTGCATATATTGTTCTATAACCTCTTTGCCAACCTCTTTTAGCATCCTCACATATGTCGAATGTTGTGCAACCTTCTCGGACAACTCAAGGAATGGAAATCATCCACTCCAAATAGAATGAGCATACACACCTCTAGCAATACCATGAAGTCGCAACTGCTTCCTTAATTCATTATCTTCCCCAAAGTCCAAGTCGGTAGCAGAAAAGACCTCAAGGGACTTTTCTGAATCTGTTTTCCTCTTCAAAAAACGAGCATTAGACTGTGCAGCATCCACCCCCATGTCCTTCTTGACACCAACAGCAAAAATTTCTTTGTCATTTTTCTTTTCTTGGTCCAAAAAAGACCTCATCAGCGCCGACGATAAGCTCGAAACTTTTCCACCTACAACAAACAAACAATGTAAGTCTGAGATATAGGTCTCCCACAAAACAAAACTCCCACCCTATGTCCAGAGATTACCTATATGCGTTTCCAAAGCCTCTTTATCATTTTTAACCCTTAACATATCAGAAATAGGCAATAATTTTTCTGATGAAAAGCATTCTATCAGAAACTCCAGAATCAAACTCTCCTCCTCCTCCATCCTCAGAGCATCTAAAATTTGCATCGGCTTAGGACACCAATAAAGGGAGAACTTTTTCAGTAATTCATCATCTAAGTAAAAGGGATATTTAGTTTCCAATGACCGTACTTTTACAAACATTTTTTTGAAACTCTTAAAAGATAATTTGTATAAAACAAAGAGGGATCGTCCCTGGTAACTACTAAGGTTTACCCAAAGACCTCTACGCACCCCCCTTTTGATTGAAACAAAGAGAAAAAGACATTTAGAGAGGGATGAGTCTCCAAGAACTCCATCAGACATTCATAAGCTTGAAGAAAAGTTCACGAATTGGGATGTAGCTGTGAGGGAGCACAATTCAATTGTGTTAACACCTTACACTCAAAATCAGTAAATGAAAACTTAACATTCAACTCAGACAACACGCAAACATAAAAGTAAAAAAGTAAAAGTAAGCTCAATCACCCCTCTTTTTGCATACTTTCTCCCCACCACCACAGAGAAGGAACTCTACACCCACTACCATACCAACCCTAACATAGTTAAAAGTAGCAAGTTCAAAAAATTTTTCATGTTGTGATAAAGGAAAGCACGACATTTAACATATGCATGCACCCACACATAAATGTCAACTTTTACTTCTACTATTTTGTCTTTGGCCATGATAAGAAAGAAGGAAGGAATAGACAAGGGAGCACAAAGACAACAACACTAACCTTTTGAAGTCATGTTTTCTTCACTTGGTAAAGTTTCGAGCCAGTTACCCAGGACCTATAACCAATGTGTGAATAGAGAAAGGGTAATACAAAAATTAATAAACCCACCATCACATGATCTGCACCATTTACCACTATTAGCCGTCGGATGCAAAAAAATTGTTCATCTACTGTTAAAAATGAATGGTCTTGATTCACTTGGGATAACCGAACGGCTGTAATTATTACATTAAGTGAATTAAAGAAAGCACAAACCTTTGTCATTCCCTAAAAAAAACCAAGCTTGTCATGCATTAAAACGATCGCGTATTGAGCTTAGGGGCTATTAGGACGAGCTTACAAGATTCTGAGATATAAGCGTCGTGACAAAGTTCAACTTGCTTATACAAAAACAAGTCAAGTTTGGGGGTTGTGATCCGTACCCGAATAACTCGGATACATGACGTACGTCATACCTCAGAGTTAACTTTTAAATATTCAAAACTTCACCTAATCAAATAACCGTTTCTGGCACCTTTATAGCACTCACGCACATCTAGGCTACTTCATACGCAGGTTGGTTACCATTAAGCTGCTTGAACACATTTTAGTCATGGTATACACAAGTTGGTTATCGCTATGCAACGATAAATAAATGGCAGTTGTAGCTATAGAAGGCATCGAATTATACTACTTTTAAGTGATAGTTTTATGAATAACTCTCTGATATTAATAATTGACTTGAACATTGAAGTCTTTTCAACAAGTATGGTGCAGGGGTTAAACCTTTGAAGAACTTGTAATTGACACTAAGGCTGCATTTGTTTCTAAGAACAGGACAGGACAAGACACTGAGAACAGGACAGGACAAGACACTGATGGACAGAGACACAAAATTTTGTGTTCTTGTATTCTATTTGGTGATAAACTAGAACAAATTATGAAAATTCAATTTATTCTCATTTTTTTCATTCAAAAAATTTGAGATGAAAAATATAACAATAAAAAATATAACTATGAAAAATTAACAAGAATAATGAAAGAAAAAATAAAAAATAAGTTGTGTCCCTTGTTAGTGTCTACGTGTCCTTCCTGTCAAGATAGACACAAAATACACTAATTCAGTATCTTTGGACACATTGTCTCTGTCCATGTCTCCTCTGCCAAACACGATTTTGTATCTCAGTGTCCCTGTCTCAGTGTCCTGTCTCTGTAAACAAATGCAACCTAAGATATTGGAGTTGAAGACTTTACTGACTAAGCTATACTTTGGATAGCAATTTCGGACAGGAACAATTTCCTTAGAAAAAATATTTTAGAATGAAAAAATTAGTAAAATAATAAAGTTGATTAAATTAATAAATATATTGAATTTGTAACTTTCGTTGTTTCTAAGATAACCTCCACACTCTTCAATGGCGTTGCCCTCCATCCTCTGGCGCGGCGTTCGATTGTCTTCTCGTGGAAGTCGTAGCAAAGGAGAATGTCACCATAAAAGTTACCATTAAAGATTAAAACAAGAAAATAATAATATGTATTTATTATCTGCGATGAATGTAATCTAGATTCTAGAACATAGTCAACATACACTACATACATAATCTCTACTTCAAATCCTTCCCACGTGAGACACAAGACTGTTGAAAACTTGAAATGGTTGTACATAATGTTAGAAAGGAGAGAGGGAGTAATAGGAAAAAAGGTTTGTGAGTATTTAAATTATATAGAATGATACAATATAAAAGGAAATTTATATGTGCTAAGAGAATCGAAATAATAAAGACGTAATATCTTATAATAAATATTCAGATATGGTAAATAATGCTAATTGATCTAATTGATCCTAATTATACTCTAACATCCCTCCTCAAACTCAAGTGACAACTTGAGTTTGAAACTTATTTGAAACAACTAAATAAAAAATGCATGAACTGATAGAATGGGTGCAGATGGAACTGCCTCACAGACGAAACTGCAGGAAGGAAGTGCAGACAGAACTGCCACAAAAAAGCGCAGATGGAACTGCCACAAGGAAACGCAGATTGAACTGTCACAAGGAAACGCAAACGGAACTGCCGGAAGAGAACGCAGACGGAACTGCCTCAATAGTGGCCAACTGCTGAAAAACTACTGAAAAGATGACAAATTGCCGAAAAACTGTTGAAAAGTGACAAAGTGCAAAAAGATGACAAACTATCGGAAGGTGATAAAAAACATATGGTTTCTTCATGAGAATAAGTAGTGGATGAGCTAATCAATGAGGTTAGAAAAGCATCAAAGCATTGACAAAAGAGAAGGAAAAAAAATGACACGAAAAAAAATTATGAAGAGCATGGTGATTTTACGAGAAGAAAATTAACTTATCCTCCTCAAAGGAGGATACCATGGCTCTGATACCATGTTAGAAAAGAGAGAGGGAGTAATAGTAAAAAGTTTGCGAGTATTCAAATTGTATAAAATGATACAATATAAAATAAAATTTATAGGTACTAAGAGAATCGAAATAATAAAGACGTAATATCCTATAATAAATATTTAGATATGTTAAATAATGCAAATTAATCTAATTGATTCTAATTATACTCTAACACATAATAACTAGTTGTTTATTATATATTAATAGATTAACACGATATAAATTTAGATATTCTCAATTTTAATTTTTTATTTAAAAAAGTTAAGTGTAATTTTTATTTTTAAATATTTTTTATATTTTTTTGTTTCATTTGTAAAATAAATAATAAAAAATTACACTTTACCTTCTAAAATAAAATCTAAAATTTAGAAAATTCAAATTCACGCTATATATAGTCACTGATTGATTCGGATTATAGAAGTCTTGAAACAATGACACAAATTATGATTCTGCGACCTTAATTTTCCTTTTCCATATTAATGCTTCGTTTACCTAAATTTTTTTAATAAATAATCTGCTGCCTTAAATGTTTCTTGCAATTTTTATTAAAGGTGAAAATTTGCATATTTTATAAAATTAATAATTAAAAATTATTAAATAATTTAATATATTTAAATAAATTATTATTTGATAGTTTTTAGTTATTAATTTTACACAAATATAAATATATACATGTGTTTTTATTTTTGAAAAAAGATCTTCTAAAGTGATAATACTAGTAAAATAGTAAAGTAATACTTTAATTATTTTTGAATTTATAATATTTATTATTTGTGAGTTTCACTATCTTAATCCAAAGATAATTAATGATATACTTTTTTTCTAAAGTAACAATACAACTTTAAGAAAATTAAATCTTTTATTTCTATATATTAAAATGTTTTTTAATGGTAAAAAAAATCTTTAAAGTACATCACATTGTAAAGAGAAAGAGGCCGATTTTAACAATTTAACTAAACAACCTTCTAATGGTAAATTTAATCATCAAATTCTTTCTGTTACATACTCATATTATATATCATGAAATGTTTTATGCGATTGATTCGTACGACCCATTTTTCCTGGCATTTTCTATAAGGTAAATTAATCATTTGGTATTTTATTTTTTACAATATTATTAATAAAAAATTGAAAAAAGTTAAAAAAATTTTAAGATCTAAATCGGTTGGTTTATCCATAAATATTAGCAGAGTTCAAGAAGAATTCTGATACCATAATAAAAAAATAAAAAAATACATAAAATATTTTTTAATTTTTGTGTACTCTTTACGTATTCTTTAAATTTTTTATTAATTATCCTTAACAAAACCATCAGACATCAGTTCTGACTATTGAAACATCGAATTATTCCTTTGCGGTAGGAACTAATTATTATATTTATTACTATAACTTACTAAACTCTAATTTTTCTGAAAGCGATTCACCCAACTCTAATTTTTCTGAAAGCGATTCACCTAATTTTTCTATGGCTGCCTGACAACATATAAAAAAGTGGAACAAAGAAAAAAAAATGCAACAAATAGAATTAACATTTTCACTTGCAAAAAAATAGTCTATATATAATAAAATAGTTCAACATTAATTTTATACTTTTATTCGTGAATAAATTTATTAAGACTAAATTTTTATGAATAAAAATGATTCTATATAAGCCTAATGCATAATCGCAGGACCCAATTCGGCGACTCCGTAGCCCATAGGGTCCAAGCCCGAAAAGAACAACCAATCATTCTAAGATTTCTAACACTGTCGTTCTCGAAATTCAGAATAATGTAACTAAAAAAGGTGATAACAACACATTTTAATCACAAAAGAAGGAGTAATAATTGTACAAGTAAAATCAACTGTGAAATCTTATATACATAATCAACAACTACAAGTCTACAACCATATATGTATATACATACATACATTAATTAATTAAAACGAGTGATGTACCAACCCAACCCCTATCCATTTTCAAGAATGACAACGCGACCCCTCAAAATAAAATCGATCAAGTTCGGTCCCTGTCCCCGATTTCCGTCACACAAGGCAGTCTCCATGCGTTTTTTTTCGGCAAGACATGACGAAAAACGCTGAGCTGGCTCATTCGGTGCGTGACCTGTCATAAGAGGTGGATAGCGTGTTCAGTCAGTGCTGAGCTGGAGAAATTGAGATGGACAGGGGCTAATTTGTCCTACCCAGTCACCATATAAACGACGTCGTTTCAGTTGCTTTTGAAGAGGTGGGTTTCCATAAAACCCCTTCCCCCAGCCTTGACATTTACAAGAAAACCCTAGGTCAAAAGCTTCTTCACTTCTCGAGACCATTGTGGACGCTGTGTTGGTAGAGGAAAGCGCTGACGTTGCTGCTTACAGTGTTGACGACGTCATAGTTCACGGCGGTTTGGTGGTGCTGTTGACGGAGCTGGACGGAATCGTGTCAGGACGCTGCAGACAGTTCATGTTAGTGATTTTATATGAAGCATTTGTCCCTTGTGCGTTGTGTGGTCCCCCCAAATTGATTTTGCTTCTGACAAGGAACCATTGTTATTTGCAACCCTTTGTGGTCCTAATCATGAAAAAATTCAAATAACCCTGAACTATGTGCATTTTGGAAAAAATTAAATAATATAGTGGTGGTCATTCTTGTTTAAACATGTTTATTGTTAGGGAGATTTTATTAAAGCTTGAATAAACTGATTGCAGATGTCTGAATATATGGTTATTTCTGTGTTTTACCATGGGGGAGATTTATCAGAAACTCTGAAGGTGATCTCTACTACTTGGATGATAAAGTGAAGAGATCCCCCCCCCCTTAGACTTGGATTACGTAAATTTTTTTGACTTGGTTGAATTATTTAAAGAATTGGGTTACCGGGAGTATAAGCAGATGTTCTGGTTTGATATGGGAGAACCGAATATGGAAGCTAGACTCCATGTAATTAAAGGAAATATAGAAATTAATCAGATGAGGGAGGGTAAGTTGAGGTACAGGGAAACTGATGAGCTATACATCTATTTTGAACACGATGTGACATGCCTGATGTAGTTAAAGAAGATGTGGCTGAGGAGACTGTTGTGTTGGATTCATCATCATCGTCGTCATCAACTGATGATGGATATGAGACAACAGAGGATGAGCCTTACAAGCCTCCTCCCCCTGGATTTGAGACATATGACAGTGGTAGTGAAGAGAAAAACAATAGGAAGAAAAAGGTTCCAAAAAAGGGAGTTTCAGCAAAGAAAAAGACGAGTAATGAGGCTGCTGGGTATGTAACTGAGGATAAAAGTACAGATGAGGAAAAAAGAACTAAGAAGAAGAATAGTGTGCCTAAAAAAATAGTGTCACCTCAAAAGAATGAGGGTAAGAAGGGTGGTTTAAGTAGTAATACCCCAAGACAATCACCAAGAACTGCTAAGAAGAGAACATCTAAAAAATATTCTGGTGTTAGAAGGAGGCATATCTTAAGAGATGGACTAGGCAAGAAGGGAATGGAGGGCCAAAGTAGAGAAGCTGGACCAAGTGTTGGGCCTGGACAAACAGACCAGAGAGATGGGCCTGTAGGTGGATCAGGTGAGGGTCCAAGTATGGGTGATAGGCCTAGTAACCGAAGCTCAGTCCCAACTGAGGTGGAGATGGATAGTGATTATGAGAAACCATATGAGTATGAGAGTGAGGCCTTTAAGAGCCCAATTTCTTCTGAGGATGAGGGAAGGACAGCATATGATTCCTTTAGTGAGGATACTGAGTATGGAGAGATAGTATTTAAGGTTGGTCAGATGTTCCCTACAATGAAAACGTTCAAGAAGGCTTTAAAAGACTACTTTGTATTTGAGGGAAAGGATGTGTTATATATTAAAAATGAAAAGCATAGGCTGAGGGCAGCATGTGCTACTGAGGATTGTCCATGGCTGATTTTCACATCCTGGAATAGTGCTAGTAGGTGTTTCCAGGTGAAAACTCTGATAGATGAGCACACCTATTGTTGTTAGATGACATATTACACTCTCCTTGCACTAACATGGTTATACTCCTGTGATAGACAAAGGCAAAGAAGAACAAGAAGAAGCTTCCAAAGACAATGCATAAGAAGGGTAATTCTGACCGACAGGAACAGAGAGAAGAAATTCCCCTTTCACAAAATGCACCCCAGGCAGATGAGGTATAGTGATTGGTCAATGTTGTTTTAAGTTGTTTGTTTATTTTATTCTCATTCCATTTTTGTTACAGGTTGCAAGAGAGGCTATGAACCTGAATCAACCACCCCCACAACCTTGCTCCACCCCCAACATCAGTTATGCCCAGAGAAGAAAGCACCCTATTGTTAGGCCCCAACTGCTCCTATCTCGACTCCACCTTCATTTGGACAACCTACTCCACCATCAGTTCAAGCAGCATCAGGTCTTAGACCATGTGTTCCAACCGGTCAGGCTATGAACCCGAGGACAACAAGTGCTAATGTTCCCTTTCAACAAAGTGCTCCTTCTGCTGAGACCATGACTGCAGCAAGTTCCGGGACTGCAGTAAGGCTTTTCAAGTTCATTCCTACTCCTGGGTTTATATCTCTGAGGAAGACTTGATATCTGATATGTTGCTGTTGACATAGATGATAAGAATGACTCCTTTTGTTATTAGTTTAAGTGTCAGTGTTTACAAATCTAGGAAATATTTTGGAAGCTTTTAAGTGTTTCTATGCATGTTTAAGTCATTTTGAAACTCTACTAGACTAATGTGGAAGACATTTAAGTCAGTTTGAAACTTGACAAATTTAGGAAATATTTTGGTTCAAGGCTACATGTTGGCCTTCTTTTTGTTGTTAGAGGGTTATAAGTTGTCCCTTTCTCATGCTGAACAAGGACATGATTGGTTGTTTTGTGTACATGTTTTATATAAGACATCTTTTGGGTTTGTTTATCCAACATTTTCCAGTAAGTCCGTATGACTACATGCTGCCAGAATTCATCCAAGTAGTAACAGACCCTTTTTCTTGGATCAAATCATAATCTCATCTGAAACAACAAACATACTTCTAAAGTAATACAACTTACAATGTAAACAACATACACTGGTAAAAAATAAGACACACTTTGAACTTAGTATCATAGAAAGTTCCTGCTACTCATATGCCTTAAAAAAATTTGGAGATTACAATTCCAAATACAAAAGCAATAACCAAAGCTTTAACACTAATGCCGCTAGAGCCACTATTGGCATTACAATTTTTAGCTTCCAATTCTAACCCACTAACTCTAGCATCTAGTTCCCTCAGTTTTTCAGTATCAACACCAGCAGCATCAGGAATCTGACTTTGATCTCGCATCCAACCCTCTATATCAGGAGAATTTATGAGAAACTCTTCAAACGATGCAACATAATCATCCAACCATGCAAAAAATTTACAATGCGGTTTTGTGCTCTGTAGAATATACCCACAGCTCAAAAGATGTCACATCTGAGTTAAAATCAACGAAACTTAAATTAAATTTTAGATTACTTTGAACTGTGGACATCCAAAAAATAACTGGTTAGGGTTCAGTTCTGTTGAAGAGAGAAACAAAATAGCATGTGCCCCACACCGGCATCGTGGAGTAATGAACTTCTTCTTCTTTGGCGCAGCAACACTTCCTGCAGATACACTTAGAGGACTTCTGCCTTCATCTTTAAAAATTTCTCTTCCACTCCCATCAATGGAACTCGACGGTGGTTCGTTGCTGCTGCTCATGGCTCTGTTAGGGTTTTCTTGTAAATGTCAAGGCTGGGGGAAGGGATTTTATGGAGACCAACCTCTTCAAAAGCAACTGAAACATTGCTTCCCACTGAAATGACGTCGTTTATATGGTGACTAGGTAGGACAAATTAGCCCCTGTCCATCTCAATTTCTCCAGTTCAGCACTGACTGAACACGTCACCCACCTCTTATGACAGGTCACGCACTGAACGAGCCAGCTCAGCATTTTCCGTCATGTCTCGCCGAAGAAAAACGCATGGAGACCACCTTGTGTGACGGAAATCGGGGACAGGGACCGAACTGGATCGATTTTATTTTGAGGGGTCGCGTTGTCATTCTTAAAAATGGACAGGGACTGGGTTGGTACTTTACTCTAATTAAAACAGAAAAAGGTAATAATATACAAACAACACTATTCTATACCAAAAAGAAAAAAAAACAAGAACAGAGCATCTTGAAAATCATCATTGTCATCGCGGTTGTCGTCAATTTCCGGTGTTACTTGTCGAAAGGGTAGCCACTCGAAACCAGCGGGGTTGTGGATGTGGAGCTAAGAGGACGATCAGGAGCAGAAAAATCGTAGTAGTAGTAGTAGCTGCCTTCTCCGCTGCCACTATGCTCTTGAATATTCTAATCTTGACTCGGCCCCTTCTCGGCGGCAACATCTATATGTCTTTGACGGTGGTAGTTATTCGTTTGGCATCTGCTTCCGCCATTGAAGTGAAAAACAGAAGAATTGAACAGAAAAAGTAAACAAATGGTGATTGGAGAAAGTGAAATTCAGAAAGACAACAAGAATAAGAACGAAGAGCCAAAAGAGAAACAAGCCTTTTGTTTTGGATTGTGAATTGTGAATTGTAATAAGAGTGAAGTGTGAATTTGAGTGAGAGCTGTGTTACAAAGGGATTAGAGAGTTGCTTCGTTTACCTAAATTTTTTTAATAAATAATCTGCTACCTTAAATGTTTCTTGCAATTTTTATTAAAGGTGGAGATTTGCATATTTTATAAAATTGATAATTAAAAATTATTAAATAATTTAATATATTTAAATAAATTATTATTTAATAGTTTTTAGTTATTAATTTCACACAAATATAAATATATACATGTATTTTTATTTTTGGAAAAGATCTTCTAAAGTGATAATACTAATAAAATGATAAAGTAATGCTTTAATTATTTTTAAATTTATAATATTTATTATTTGTGAGTTTCACCATCTTTATCCAAAGATAATTAATGATATACTTTTTTTCTGAAGTGACAATATAACTTTAGGAAAATTTAATCTTTTATGTCTATATATTAAAATGTTTTTTAATGGTAAAAAAAAAAAAGAAAAAAACCTTTAAAGTACATCACATTGTAAAGAGAAAGAGGCCAATTTTAACAATTTAACTAAACAACCTTCTAATGGTAAATTTAATCATCAAATTCTTTCTGTCACATACTCATATTATATAACACATATCTACGTTATTAGATACTTACTAATTAAAAGTGGATGTGAATGCTAATATCATAAAATATTTCATGCGATTGATTCGTACGACCCATTTTTTCTGGCCTTTTCTATAAGATAAATTAATAATTTGGTGTTTTATTTTCTACAATATTATTAATAAAAAATTGAAGAAAGTTAGAGAAATTTTAAGATCTAAATTGGTTGGTTTATCCAAAAATATCAGCAGAGTTCAAGAAGAACTTTGATAGCATAATAAAAAAATTAAAAAAATACATAACGAAACATTTTTTTATTTTTGTGTACTCTTTATGTATTTTTTAAATTTTTTATTAATTATCCTTAACAAAACTATCAGACATCAGTTTTGACTATTGAAACATCGAATTATTCCTTTGCGGTAGGAACTAACTATTATATTTATTGTTATAACTTGCTAAACTCTAATTTTTCTGAAAGCGATTCACCCAACTCTAATTTTTCTGAAAGCGATTCACCCAATTTTTATATGGCTGCCTGACAACATATAAAAAAGTGGAACGGAGAAAAAAATGCAACAAATGAAATTAACGTTTTTACTTGCAAAAAATTGGTCTATATGTGATAAAATAGTTCAACATTAATTTTATATTTTTATTGGTGAATAAATTTTTTTTTTTACTAAAGATATGACTCGAATTTTATATTTACTTGCAACTCATTGGCTAAAATTTGGAAAGATAGGAGACTCGAATCCACAACCTCTTAATTGAGTATGGGAAGTCTATGCCATTTGAGCTATTACTCATTGGCGTAAATAAATTTATTAAGACTAAATTTTTATGAATAAAAATGATTCTATATAAGCCTAATGCATAATCGCATGACCCAATTCGGCAATTCCGTAGCCTATAGGGTCTAAGCCCTAAAAGAACAATCAATCATTTTAAGATTTCTAACACTGTCAGTTCTCAAAATTCATAACAATATAACTAAAAAAGGTGATAACAATATATTAAAGGTGATAACAACACATTTTAATCACAAAGAATGAGTAATAATTGTACGAGTAAAATCAACTGTAAAATCTTATATACATAATCAACAGCTACAAGTCTACGACCATAAATGTATATACATACATGCAAATATTAATTAAAATAGAAAAAGGTAATAATATACAAACAACACTATTCTATACAAAAAAAAGAACAGAGCATCTTGAAAATCATTATTGTCATCGTGGTTGTCGTCAATTTTCGGTGTTACTTGTCAGAAGGGTAGACGACGGGGTTGTGGATGTGGAGCTAAGAGGACGATCAGGAGCAGAAAAATCGTATAGTAGTATAGCTGCCTTTTCCACCGTCTTTCTGCTCCTTGTGGCGGCCGGAGCAGGATGTCACTATGCTCTTGAATATTCTAATCTTGACTCGGCCCCTTTTTGGTGATTATTCGTTTGGCATCTGCATCGGCCATTGAAGCGAAAAACAGAGAAATTGAACAGTGAAATTAAACACATGGTGGTTGGAGAAGGTGAAATCAGAAAGACAAAAAAAAAAAAGAATGAAGAGAGAAAAGAGAAACAAGCCTTTTATTTTAGTTGTGAATTGTGAATTGTAATAAGAGTGAAGCGTAAATTTCAGTGAGAGCTGTGTTGTCAATTGTAATAAGAGTGACGCGTGAATTCGAGTGAGAGCTGTGTTACAAAGGGATCAGAGTGTTACTGTAACAGTTTTGTTATTCAAGTTTTTTTCATTTTTACATGTTTCATTGTAGGGTCTTTAATTTTGTTTTAATAGATTCTAAAAATATAAAAAAATTACAACTTAAGTTTTTGGAAATCGAATAAGTATTTAAAATCTTATAATGTTAGACTTATATTTTTGGATTTGGATTCTCTAAAGTTTGAATTTCACTTTAGAGAGTAAAGTGTGATCTCTCCCCATTTATTTTATAAGTGTGATCTCTCACATTTGTACATTCACAAAAATCAATCATTAAATTGCATATTGAAATATGTAGTTGATCTTTTATAAAAAATTATTATAAATAAATTTTATTATTCAGTTATTATAGATTTAATTATTTTGTTATGGCAGATTTAATTATTCTGAAATTTGATTATTTAATTAAAAATATACAAAATAATATAATTATTTATACAAATTACATACTAGTTAATTTTATTTTTTTTATGTATAAATAACAAAAAAATTAAAATGTATTTTATTTATTATTTTTATTAGTAGATCATGTTTTAATGAGTATTGTACTCTACTTTTTGAATTTGAATTTTTTAAATTTTGAACTTTTATTTTAGAGAGTAAAGTGTGATTTTTTTACTCTTGACTAATTTTTCTATCATATTTTCTCTTGATTCTACCTATGAAATAACTTGTAAAAAATCACACAACTTTATTTTCTAAAATTCAAAATTGAGAGGATCCAAATTTCTATTTTTTATATGAGCATTTGTCCAAGAGAATAGACTAATAGAAAAATAAAAATATAAACATTACAATTTTCGAGAAGCTTAATTTTCCTTTAGAAATTTAATAGTTTATTTAAAAAAATTTCATAAACTTATTTTTATTTTTTATCTAAATTTTATAAGTTTTTTATATATTTTTTTCAAAAGTATACTTACCGTATTACTTTTGTTTTTCCTATATATTCACAATTATATTTGATTTTCATAAACTATAAAAGAGTTCTATCTAATATGAAATATATAAAAATTGTATTTTAATAAATGAAATCCATAAAAGCTATATAAAAGGATACCAAACAAAAAAATGTTATATTGGGATAATATTTAAATATGATAATGCAAGACAATAACAAAGTAATTTTATTTAATGTAATATTTAATATTATTTATTTATTCTAACAGTAACTACAGAATATAAAATAAGAAAAATAATAATTAAAAACATAAAATTAAATAATTTTACTTACTTTTTATTAGTTTTCAAAAATTTTGTTGGAATATTTAAAGGAAACACAGAATAGAACTCAAAAACGAAAAAATTTTAAAATTATTTAGAATACAAATATCAATTTTAAATTATTTTTTAATAAATATCCAACAAAAATATTAAAAAATTAACTTTTTAAATTATTAAAAAATATATTTAATATCTAAAAAAATAATTACATCAAACAATACCTATAATATTACCAACTTTACACGACTCTCCAAAATATCAAAACTCCAGAATACAAGAGGAGCAAAATATGAAAATACTGACAGTGGCACATTTTACAAGAAAGGTTCCATAGTATTTCTTGGAACGGAGAGTAGGGGTGTTCATAAAAAAACTAAAATGTGGTTAACCGGTTAAAAAATCATAACTACATTTTGGTTAACCAGTTTAATAAAACAATTTTAAAAACTATATCCATATTTTTTAAAATTGGTTAACCAAAACCAAATTAAAAAAAAACAGTTTTTAACCGGTTAACCAAAACCAAAACTAAATTAAATTCTCCTTTTCTCTCTCTCCCATTCTCTCTCTTCTTTTCCCCCTCTTTCTCTCTCTCCCATTCTCTCTCTTCTTTTCCCCCTCTTTCTCTCCCCTCTCACTCTCTCTCCCCCTTGCTTCCCCTCTCTCTCTCTTTCCTCTCTATCTCTCTCCTTTCCCTCTCTCTATTTCTCTCCCCTCTCCCTCTCTCTCTCCTTTGCTTCCCCTCTCTCTCTCTCTCCTCTCTTCCTTTCCCCTCTTTCTCTCCTCACCTTTCTCCCTTATATGTCTCTTTTCCCTTTTCCTTCTTTTTCTCTCTCACTCCCCTCTCTTTCCTCTCTCTCTACTCACCTTTTCTCTCTCTCTCTCTCTCTCTCCCCCCTCTTTTTCCACCTCCCCTTTCTTTCTCTCTCCTTTTTGCTCTATCCTTTTTTTCCTCTCTCTCCCCATGCTCTCTCTCTCCCGTTTCCCTCTTTCTCTCTCCTTTGCTCTCTCCCCTCTCTCTTTCTCTCCTTCTCTCTCTCTCTCTCCTTCTCTCCCCTTTGTCTCTCTCTCTCATTGCCCTCTTTCTCCCTCTCCCTTCTCTCTCTTTCTCTCTCTCATCCCCTTCCTCTCTACTCATCTCTCCCTTTCCCTCTTTTCCCTCCTCTATCTCCTCCTCCTCCTCCTCCTCTCTCTCTCTCCTCTCCTTCCCTCTCTCTCCTTTCTTCTCTCTCTCTCTTTCTCTCTCTCTCTCTCCCCTCCCCTCTCTTTCTATCTCTCTCTCTCAATCCTCTCTCTTTCCTTTCCTTCTTTCTCTCTCTCTCCTTCCCTCTCTCTCCTCCTCTTCCTCTCTTCTTTCTCTCTCCTTCTCCTCTTTCTTCCCCTACTCTCTCTTCTCTCTTTTCTCTTTCTCTCTCAGCCTTTTCTCACTCTATCTCTCTCCTCTCTCTTTTTTTCTCTTCTCTCCAAAGCGAGAGAGACGAGAGAGAATAGAAAGAGAGGAGAAGGAGGAGAGAGAGAAAAAGAAGAGAGATGAGAAGAGAGAAGAAGTAAAAGAGAGAGAGAGATGATATAGAAAAAAGGGGGGAAAGAAGGCAAGGAGAGAGAGAGGAAGAGAGAGGAGAGAGATACATAGAGAGAGAAAGAGAGAAAGAGAAAGAGAGGAGGGGAGAGGAGAGGGAAGGAGGGAGGGAGAAGAGGGGAGAGGAGAGAGAGAGAGAGCATGGGGAGAGAGATGGAGAGAAGGATAGAGAGAAAGAAAGGGAAGGGAGAGAGAGATAGATAGATAGAGAGGAGGGGGAGAGCGAGAAAAGGAAGAGGGGAGGAGAAAGAGGATGGGGAGAGAGAAAAATGGGAGAGAGAGAGAGAGAGAGAAAGAGAGAGAAAAGGAAGAGAGGATAAGAGAGAGAGGAGGGGGAAGAGAGAGAAATGGGAGAGAGAGGAAGACAAAGAGAAAGGAGGGGGAGAAAGAGTGTAAGGGGAGAGAGAGAGAGAAGGAATAGAGGAGAAGAAAGGGAGAGATGGAGAGAAGGAGATAAAAAAAGTTACTCGTATTATTTAGAAAGAAAATTATTTCCATTAGAAAAAAATTATTTATAGAAAATGCTAAAAAAATAAGAAAGAAAAAGGAACGAAGCAATGAAAGGGATTTCATTATTTACAAATGTTACTCATATCATTTAAAAAGAAAAAAAAAGTAATTTTTAGAATAAAAAAATTCAATTTAAAAAAAAGATTAAAAATTTGGATTTTTGTATGTAAAAAAAATTAATTTTTGTGTAAAAAATGGTTTTTAATTGTAAAAAACAATTTTTTGGTATAAAAACTAGTTTTTGGTTTAGTGAAAAATCGGTTTAGGGTTTTTTAGTAAAAAATCGATTTTTATTTTAATAACCGGTTTTAAATTTTACTAACTGGTTAATAACCAATTTTATAATGTAAAACCAAATTGGTTAATAACCAAGACTATATTTTTAGTTAACCAAAAAACTGGTTTAGTTTTTGGATTAACCAAACCATGAACAACCCTAATTGAGAGAACTATTTAGTGGATAGTTAAAAAATTATAAATAGGTATGAGGAATACAGATTTGTGATTTTAGTGTGCTTTTGATTTTACATTTTCAATAGAATTCATTGTTTTCATTTTTCTCAAGAAATCTTCTCTATTCTAGAATCATCTGCTTCTTAATTTCTTCCTGCTTGGATACACTGCAAAGTAGTTTTTTAGGGTTTTCAATTCCTCTTTTATGGTATCCAGAGCCTATAATCTTGCTCATCTTTGTCATGAAGATTATCCTCTCTGACTCTTCCAAGAAGACCTTCTCACCTATCTCAGACAAACTCACTCAAGACAATTATAGCACATGGAGACACACGGCAATGTTAATAATTCAGAGCCTCTCGATGAAAGATCATCTATACAGCTCCAAGATTCCACCACAGTTCGTGAGTGATGAAGCGACCAAAACAATTTCTGAATCGGCGAAGTACAAGACATGGAAATTACAATATTTAACTCTCACTACTTGGCTTGTAGAACGATGACTACCAGCATCAAGAACAAGGTAATTCATCTCTCACAATTTTATGAAATTTGGGAAAGAATTGAAAAATACTTTGAAGATGCTTCTGCTTCACGAATTCAGAGTTTGAAATCCCAACTCAAATCATGTAAGAAAAATGGAACTGTTTCTAACTTTCTGAACAAGATTCGAAATGTGGTCGACGCCCTTTTTGCTCTTGGCTATGAGGTACCTGACTCAGATCACATACAAGCAATAATCGATGGTCTTAATGAAGATTACACTGTATACATTGGTTCGGTAATGTCAAGCCTTGGAACCTTAAAGGTTGCAGAGGTTGAATCTTATCTGCTTGCGTTTGACGATATGCTGGACAGGTTCAAGAAACCTGATGTAGATATGCTTGTAGCTCATTATGCTCAATCCTCCTCATCATTTGAATATCAAAGAGGTGGAGGCTTTCAAAGAGGCCGTGGTGGCCGCAGTAATCGTGGAGGACATTTTGGATACACCCAAAATCGCCCTCAATGCCAATTATGTGGAAGGCAAGAACATGTTGTGTGGAACTGTTTCCATTGTTTTGATCCTGCTTTTCAACCTAATTCCACAACCAATTCTACCTTAATGCAAATTCCATATAGTAATACACAACCACCCCTCCATCCTCCAATTTTCATCAACCTAGGGCATATCTTACCCATTCCTCTTCAGTAAGTGAAGCTTCTTGGCTGTCGGACACAGGAGCGAGTCATCATGTCACTTCAGATCCAGGAAATCTCCTCACAGCATCACCAAATCCTTCAGATGATGATAACTCTTTGTAGGTAATGGGTTAGGTATTCCAATTACTCATTCTGGTTCTTCCGTTCTTTTTTATTCCTCCTCAAATATTGCTTTTCGTTTAAAGAACTTACTTCTTGTACCACAAATTACTCAAAATCTATTGAGTGTTTCTAAATTCGCAGCTGATAACCATGTCTACTTTGAATTTTGGCCTGATTATTGTGCTATTCATGATCAGGATACCAGAGAACTTCTCCTACAAGGCATGTCTAGAAATGGCACTTACTCTTTTGATAACCTTCGAGTACCAAAAATTTTGTCTAATACCTCAGTACAGATCTCTGATAACCTGTCTAGTTCTAGATCTCAGTATTATAGTGCTTATACTACTACTACATAGCTAGCTAATCAATCTTTAGATTCTAGTGCATATCCTGTTTCCAAATATAATCAGAATAACACTGTGAATTTATGGCATAAACGATTGGGCCATAGTTCTCTTAAAACTGTAATGGATGTTATGAATAAAATTTCTTTGCATTTTAGTTTTCATTCTGCTGCCAATCATGTATGTGAAATCTATCCTTTAGCTAAGATGCATAGATTACATTTTTCTTTAAATGATACTATGTACATGACACCTTTAGAACTTGTTTTTGTGGATATTTGGGGCTACTCCTGTAATATCAAGAAGTGGATTTAGATATTATATTTTCTTTGTTGATGCATATTCTAAATACACATGCATTTTCTTACTCACAAATAAATCTCAGTCTTTAGTAGCTTTTCAGAATTATAAAACATTTATAGAAAATCAAACTGGACAGAAAATAAAGGCTTTACAAACAGATTTGGAAATGGAATTTATGTCACGTGCTTTCACTGATTTTCTTGCAAATGAAGGTATACATCATAGAAAATCATGCCCCTATACTCATCATCAACAAGGAAGTGTTGAAAGGAAGCATAGGCATATTACAGAAGTGGGTCTCTCCCTCTTAGCTACAGCTTCTTTGCCTATGCAATTTTGGGAAGATGCCTTTTTGAGTTCTGTTTATATCATTAATCGACTTCCTACCCCAGTTCTTGATAACAAAAGTTCTTTTGAGGTTCTTTTTAAGCATCAACCAGATTATACTTTCTTTAAAATTTTTGGATGTATGTGTTTTCCTTTCTTAAGGCCTTATAGTAAAACTAAATTTAATTACAAATCTGAACCATGTTTATTTTTAGGATATGATTCAAATTTTAAAGGCTATAAGTGCATGGCACAAAATGGTAAAAGTTATATGGCTCGACATGTGTTGTTTCATGAGCATACTTTTCCATATCAAAAATTGTTTTCTAACACCTTGGGCAGAGATGATTCTTCCAAGAATAATCCAGAGAGTGGCAGCCAGCTTAAGGCCCCTGCATTTACCATCATTGATTCAACTCCACCATCAATGTCTTCATCGAATCAAGCTACGAAGTCTTTGAGTATACATTCAGATACTGTATTACAAATTACAAGTGAACCATTGCACGATACAGCATCTCCTTCTCACTCAGGCTTGGACACTCATGACACTACTTCTAGTCATGAGAATGAGATCAGAATTTCAGAATGTCACCCACCTTCAGCATCTCATACCAATTCTTCTCCGGACATGGTTCCTATTAGTCGTATTGAAACTAGCCTTCCTTCTATCTCTTCAACAAATGCTCATTCGATGACAACAAGATCGAAATCTGGAGTGTTCAAACCAAAAGTCTTGACTGTTCAACAAACTGATCTACTACACAATACTCCAAGGACTGTGGCTGAAGCGTTACAATATTCTCACTGGAGAGAGGCAATAGATAAAGAGTTTGCTGCTCTTCAGAAGTGCAAGACATGGGAATTAACAGAACCACCAGCTAATACCACAATTATTGGAAGTAAGTGGGTGTTTGCTATAAAGAAAAATGCTAAAGGTGATATTCTGAGGTATAAGGCAAGACTTGTTGGACAGGGTTTCCATCAAGTGGAAGGTATAGACTATGATCAAATTTATAGTCCAGTGGGAAGGCCTTCCACCTTAACTATTGTTGTTTCATTAAATTGGCCATTGAGACAGTTTGATTTTGATAATGCCTTTTTCAATGGCACCTTAAATGAGACTGTATACATGATGCAACCTCCGGGATACTCTACAAAGGGTGAACAACTAGTGTGCAAGCTAAACAAGGCCATTTATGGTCTAAAACAAGCACCGAGGGCCTGGTATAAAACATTATCTACTACTCTTCAACAGTTTGGATTTAAAGAAATCAGATCTGATGTGTCTTTGGTTGTTAGATTTTTTTATTCTAATGTGATTTACTTGTTAGTTTATGTAGATGATATAATTGTTACCGATAATAATACTGCAAAATTAGATAAATTAATTTATCAATTGAACAATATTTTTCCGTTAAAGGATATGGGGAAGTTTAGTTATTTTTTAGGTTTGGAAGCTTCATATTTGTCTACAGGTAGTGTTCACATTTCACAAACCAAATATGCATCTGAATTACTTAAGAGAGCTGGAATGGAGACTGGGAATTCGATGCCTACCCCAATGATGTCCAACACAAAGCTTTTAGCTCATTACTCGGAACCTTTTCATGATTCCAAACTGTACAGATCAATAGTTGGTGCACTTCAATATCTCACAATGACAAGATCAGATATTGCCTTTGCTGTTAACAGAGTATCTCAGTTTATGCATCAACCAACATTACTGCATTGGAAGAGTGTAAAAAGAATTCTGAGATATGTGAAAGGTACAGTGGATCATGGATTATTATTTTCTAAATCTACTGATTTTAGGTTGTTGGCTTTTTCAGATGCTGATTGGGGTGGAGATCTAGATGATAGAAAATCAATCACTGAATTTTGTGTTTATCTTGGATGCAATCTGATCTCATGGAAGAGTAACAAGCAGACAAAGGTGAGCAGGAGCAGTACTAAAGCAGAATATAGAAAAATGTGTGCTGCACAAACTGAGCTAATGTCCATACAGCAGCTTTTGGAAGAGCTTCGAATCCCACAACCTATGTCACCAACCATCTTTTGTGACAATCAGAGTGCCTGTCTATTGGCTGCAAATCTGATTTTGCATAGTAGATGTAAACACCTTGAGCTGGATTTACATTTTCTAAGGGATTTAGTAAATCAAAAATCTCTCTATGTTGTTAATATACGCTCTCAAGATCAGGTAGCCGATTCTTTAACTAAACCATTGTCCCTGAGTTCGCTTCATAAATACAGGTTCAAACTACGACTTCGAGACAAATCGTGCCTCAGTTTGAGGGGGAGTATTGAGAGAACTGTTTAGTGGATAGTTAAAGAAGTATAAATAGGTGTAAGGAATACAGATTTGTGATTTTAGTGTGCTTTTGATTTTACATTTTCAATAGAATTCATTGTTTTTATTTTTCTCAAGAAATCTTCTCTATTCTAGAATCCTCTGCTTCTTAATTTCTTCCTGCTTGGGTTCACTGCAAAGTAGTTTTCTAGGGTTTTCAATTCCTCTTTCTTATTGATGTATAATTTCATCTTAACATTACAATAACGTTTATCCTACTGGAAAAGTCCAGGGAGCCAGCAACTTTATTAAATTCTGTCCAGCATGTAACCAGCAAAACAAAAATGAGTAATTCCATACTATTGTATGAAATCTCACACCATTAAAAATATCATTAATGGTTACTTGATGGCTACAAATCACAAAAGTTGCTAGTCCCTACCACTCCTATATTCTACTAGGAAAAAAACTGATGAACACAACAAATCTAGAAGCCATGAAATTGATTTTTGAACTTGAAAATTCATATGCAAATAATTGTTAAATAATAATTTAGTTAATTTTATTAAATTATTTAATAATTTTGATTTATTAATTTCATATAAAAATATTTATTATATATAAATTTTCATTAATTTTAAATTTTATATTTTATACTAATAAATTTTCTTTTAATTTCAAGAACGAAATCATCAATTAATTGTTAATTATTTTGTTTTTTATTATTATTAAATACAAAAAAGATAGAAGACTAAAAAATTAGACTTTTTATTTAAATAAAATAATAAAAGATCAAATTTACGTGAATCCCCCAAATAAAATTTTAAAACGTGAATCTCCTAAACTATATAATATATAAATCATTTCAGTGTAATCTCAGTTAGATAATGCATGAAACATGTTACCCTAGGACGATTTATACATGAAATTTATTGGATAAATGCACATAAATCGTCCCACGTCAATGTGTTTTTCAAGTTGTACTCATCCCACCTTAGTATGAGTTATACATGAAATTTATTGGATAAATGCACATAAATCGTCCCACGTCAATGTGTTTTTCAAGTTGTACTCATCCCACCTTAGTATGAGTTATGTTCTTTCACTTGAAGCCCACAACCCAGCACGATTTACGTGCAAATACACAAGCTCAGCACCCAAGCACGATTTACGTGCGAATCCAAAACTAATAGATATATTTAAACATAATTTTAATTTGTACTTAAATATTTCTAGGTTAAATATTAATTTTTCAATAAATTTCGGAAGTGAACATTTTAATTAGTTAAAAAATATATATAAAAGATGATTTTGTTACAACAAAGATTTATCTTCTAAAATAAATAAAAAAAACTTTCTTTAAAGGACTAAATTATTGTATATGAATAACTCTATTTTTATTTCAAAGATAATATTTAAAAAATTAAAGAATTTAAATGTTTTAAAATAAGAAAATAATTAAAATGATAAAATAAAATTTGACATTATTAAATTTGTAATTTTATAAAATATATTTTTTATTATTTTATTTTTAAAAATTAAATTTTTATTTTATTATTTTATCAATTTATTCGATTTAAAAATTTTAATCAAGTATTAGATACTTATATTCAAAATTTGTTATAAGTCCAAAATTTGTTTATATTATATTCAGATAGTTATATTTTTTTTGTTATATGTCTAAATAATTTATGAATATAAAAATATTTTTATTTCTTGAATTAGGTTTTAAAATTGAGGTAAACTCAATTTTAGTTTTAATAGGATATTGAAATGGATTTAATCTATATCTACAAGTATTCACACAATAAATGTTTTACAAAATTAATTTTAGTACGTCAAGTACTCAACTTAATTGTTTTTTTTTTCTCTTAAATTCTACATTTGCTATGTATTTTGATTTTTTTACTTCATTTTTATGCTAGTGTTACTTGTATCCTCTGAATATTCAATTATTGATTGCTATTTATCCAAATCAGTACTATTCTCTCTACATAAAATATGTTATCCAATTCTCTATCATTTAGATAAAGAATTCATTGTTCGATTTTAGAATTATTCTAATATTTAATCCTAGATTAAAATCTTTTAAATTGAATAAACTGATAAAATAATAAAATAAAAAATTAATTTTTAAAAATAAAATAATAAAATATATATTTTCTAAAAAATTTTATTTGATCATTTTAATAATTTTTTATTTTAAAACATTTAAATTCTTTAATTTTTTTAGATATTGTCTTTGAAATAAAAATAGAATTATTCATACACAATAATTAATCTTTTCAATGAAGTTTTTTTAATTATTTTAGAAGATAAATCTTTGTTGTAACAAAATCATTTTTATATTCATTTTTTTAAATAATTAAAATTTTCACTTCCTAAATTTATTAAAAAATTAATATTCAACCTAAAAACATTTAAGTACAAATTAAAATTATGTCTACATATATCTGATTTGTACGTAAATCGTGTTTGGATGCTGAGGTTGTGTATTTACATGTAAATCGTGCTGGAGTTGTGGGTTTTAGGTGAAAAAATGTAACTCATGCTAAGGTGGGATAATTTACATACAACTTGAAAAAAACATTGACCTGGGACGATTTATGTGCATTTGTCCAATAAATTTCATGCATAAATCGTCGTAGAATCATATATTTCATGCATTATCTAACTCACATCACCTGGGATGATTTATATATTATATAATTTAGGAGATTTACGTTTTAAAATTTTATCGAGGAAATTCATGTAAATTTAATCTTCTATTATTTTATTTAAATAAAAAAACCAAAAAATTAATATATAAAAAAAGTACTTATAAGAATTTTTTTATTACTTATATTTTTAATAATGATTTAAGGTGGAATAAAGGGAGTAATTTATTTGTTGGTATTCAATTGGATTAGAGAATTATATATTTGATAAATAAGTATAAAAAATTAACTTTTAATTAGTTAATATTAATTATTATTTTTTGTTGTAAATTTTTTAATTTTTATTTTTTAAAAAATTTAAGATTTAGAATTAAAATTTAAAATTTAAAATAAAAATAATTTTAAAAAGATTAACCGAAAAAATGTTAGTTCTCTAGTCCAAGATGTATATTACGTCCTTGTTTTCGAATTTATGCAATAATCATCTCATGATCACAAAATAGAGCATACTTAACCTTGTTAATTATTTTTTTTAGATATGGCTAGGACTCTATCTTATGCTCACCTTAGTTTAATTATCTTCAGTTTGGTTGAATACATGAGATAATAATTAATAAATATTAAACAAAATAAACTCAGTTTATAGAAAATAATAATTAATAAATATTAAATAAAATGACTATTTTTGGTTTTTTTATTAACTATTTTCGATATTATCATATCTTAATAATTAAAGATTCTTCCACTGAATCCTACATTACATTCAATTGTTGCATTGTTGGAAGCTAACTTTCTGACGAATAATCAACGTACTTTACTTAGTCACTCGTCACACCCAAAATTTTTTTAAATCGTTGCTACTAGATCCGTTTACATTTCTATATATATGAAAATAGGGCTGAAAGTGAGTCAAGCCAGCTCATGAGCCAGCTCGAGCTCGACTCATTAACAGCTCGATAAACTAAATTCGTAAGCTGGTGAGTCAAGCTTGAGCCTGAAATTGAGCTAATAAATTAAATGAGTCGAGCTTGAGTTTGGATAAGCTTGGCTCATTAGCTCGTGAGCTGGCTCGATTATATATATATTATAACAATCTTAATTATTTAATATTTATATTTATTTTTTACATATAATTTTAATATAGGACATAAATAAAAAATTTATAATTTATTGATAGATAAACAATATATAAAATTGATCTTTTCAAATATTTTTTAAAATATATAAGTTATAATTTATTGATATAGAATTATAGATTATGTATTTATGTTTCTCTTATTTGAGCTAGCTCGTGAGCTCGAGCCAACTCGTGAGTTTTTTGTGAGCCAAGCTTGAGCTTAAGAAATAAGCTCGATTGTTAATGAGTCGAGTCGTGAGCCAAGCTCAATTTTCGTGAGCCGAGCTTGAGCTTGGTCTAGCTCGACTCAGCTCGACTCACTTCCAGCCAGTGGCGGAGCTTGAACCAAAATTTTGGGGGGCCAGAAACTTAACATAAAAATTTAATAATAATATTTATATCAAAATAAAATTTATAAATATAATTATTCTTTAAGTTTGTTACTAAGATAATAAATAAATAATTCTACAGATAAAAAATATAAAATAGTTTATAATGGTACTCTTCGAGTTTTTAATGACTTAAAATCTTCAATAATTGAGTCAGAACTAAACTTTTCAGCAATTTCTTTCTTAATGTAAATAACCAAACTATCCGTAAGAAAGTCGTCCTCCATCTTGTTTCTTAACCTTGTCTTTATTATTTTCATTGTTGAAAATGATCGCTCTGTAGTAGCTGTAGAAACTGGAAGAGTTAATATCAGACGAATCAATCTATCAATCAAGTAATACACTTTTGACTTTTTTGTTTCTGATAAACATCTACACAGTTCATGAATAGTTGACAAATTCTTCATTTCTGGATGCTGACGAACATCAAGAATAAAATGCTGAAGCTGAAAAGGCAAATTAATTTTCTCTTGTTCAGTAAAGTCTTCGGGATAGTATATCAACAAGAGTAGAAATCTTAGCAATGTCAAAATTTTTGTAAGCATCCTTAGGCATGAGAGTAGAGCTCAGACTTAGTAGATCCATTGCTTGATCATTAAATCTGCTATTTAACTCTTGTAATTGCTTATCAATTGTGACTAAAAATATCTCCACTCTAAAATAATGCTCAACTGTAATATGATCTTTTTGGTGACGCGAGCGTCCTTGCCTTGCAACATAAGAAGCAGTTAAATCAGGAATTAGAATATCATGTTGCTCACAAAATGATTTCACATTTTTTAATAATTCCTCCCATCTGTCATCTCTCATGCTTTGGATAAGTGTTTTTGTAGAATGAACTAGTTGCACAGCATTAATTATGTCTTGAGACTGCTTTTGTAAAACTTGACAAAGAATATCAGTTATTCCCATCATATCTTTCATCAAATGCAAGATCAATACAAACTCAAATGAGGTCAGGGTATTGTAAGCACTATCTGCATCACCACGCTGAGAATAAGTTGATCCATCAACAATAATCTTTTGTAAAACAGTCAACGTTGCACCATACATATTTATCAAACTGCAAACAGAAGAGAAATGAGAACTCCATCGAGTATCACCTGCTCGTTTCAAAGTACCAATTTGATTTGCCCCTTTACCAGTTTCAAGTTCATCAATCTCTAATAAATGGACAATTTCATCTGTCTTGGCAGCATGTAACTCATCATGTCGCTTACTAGAAGAATAAATGATATTGACGATGAAAGTCAATTTTGAAAAAAACTTATGCACAGGAATAACTTCTCTTGATGCAGCAACTAATGCAAGTTGTAATCAGGGAGTAAAACAGTGGATATAGTAAGCATAAGGACAATCTTTTAAGAATAATGCTTGTAACCCATTCCATTCTCCTCTCATGTTGCTGGCGCCATCATATCCTTGACCACGAATATTAGAGACATCAAGACCATGTCGAGAAAGAATGCCACACAATTCTTGTTTTAGAGTTAATGATGTAGTATCTTTGACATGTACAAGATCAAGAAAACGCTCTTGAATAAAGCCATGTATATCAACAAATCTCAAAACAAGTGCCATTTGTTCTCTTTTAGATTCATCACGAGCTACATCTACTACAATGCAAAACTTGGAATCTCCAATTTCTTCACAAATATGCTTTCTCACCTTGTTTGAGAGTATATGCAAGATTTCTTTTTGAATTTGATGTGAAGTATATTTAGCATTATATGGAGCATTTTCTAACACAGTTCTTGCAACTTCATCATTGTAAGATGCTATGAGTTTTATCATTTCAAGAAAATTACCTCGATTTTTTGATTCTGGAGTCTCATCATGGCCTCTGAAAGCACAAGCTTGAAATGTAAGCCAATGAGTTGCATCAATGGAGGATTTTAGACGAAATCGATTCTTTTGAATTTCCTCAGAAGTATGATCCTCAATTACATTTTGGATGTGACTTGCCTGATTCAATAAATCTAGACATGCTCCAACTGCATTATTGTGTGGTGAGCAAGGATCTCCAATATGTTTAAGAAAAGCACAATTCTTTCCATCATTAACTTTTTTCCAATTTCTAAACCCTTTACTAATAAAAATATCTGACCCATTACGTCCACTGGGTTTTTTGCTAACCAAATAACAAAATAAACAATATGCAGCATCTTCAGAAGGTGAATACTCTAACCATGAAGGAAAAATACCAAACCAAGCATATTGAAATCGTCTTGGATGCTTCGTACCAGATAAAGGATAATTGTCAAGATGCTTTTGATATGGACCCATTTAAGATAAGCTCGTCTAACCTCATCTCTCTGGTTTGGGTGATATTGCCAAATTTGAAGCCGTTTTCCAGGGTCTCGTTCCAAAGAATTAAGATCAAACTCATCAGATGCAACTCTTTGAACTTTTGGAGGTTGTATCTCACTTTCTTCGTGATTCATTATAGTAGAAGAACTATCTACAAGTGTTGATATTGTAGAAGTTATATGTTCCCCTTCTTGAATATTAGCCTTCCTCTTAAAAAATGTATCAATTCTTTGATTTTTCATCATTATTTTGTATAAAAATTTGAATATATATTCTGTAAAATATGCAAAAAAAAAAAGTTAGAAGGATAAATATTAAAATTTATAATATTTATTGAATTTTTTTTTATGAATTTATCAAAATACAATAATATCAATACTTATTAAATATTATAATATTTTTATTATATAAAAAATTAAATTAAATAAATAATAAAATATAAAATAATATTAAATTAAATAAATAAAAAATACCTAATTTTTTGAGAAGCAAAGCAAAGGAAATCTTGTGTTTTTATAGTTATCTTTTTTCATTTGATTTGATTATTAGATATCTTTTATTTTATTAGATGATTTTTTTTATTTGATTTGATTATTAGATGATTTTTGTTATTCTTATTTTTTTTTGTTAGATAATTTTTTTGATTTGATTTGATTTTATCTTTTAATTTTAATGTGTTGTGAAGTTAACAAAGGCCCACTCACTAAAAATTATTATACAATAAATGTATGAGATGGGAATTGAACTTGGATATTTCAAGTTATAATAAAGCATTTAAACCAATTGAACTATTTTTCATTTTTGATGAAGTACTACTAATTTTTTTATAAAAAATTTGGGGGGTACTTCTTAAATTAAATCATCTCACATTTTAAAAAAAATATTACACTAAATCACAATTCAAAAACACATTATTGTTAGTTCTATATTAAGAATAAAAATATACTATCTTAAGAAAGGTCAATCAATCAAATCAAGTACTATATATTATCACCTTAACAATTGAGATTAAGTTAATCTATGTCTAAGTTTGAAAAGATATGTGACTTAAACCCGCGACCTCTTAACTGAATATGAGAAGTCTATGCCATTTGAGTTATTACTCATTAGCGCATATGAACCTCTTTATTTAACAGAAAAGCTTTATTTTATCATATAATCAAATGGACAACTAAGTTCACAAAAATGAAACAAATAAGCCCTTATTGAGCTGCACAGGCAAATAAGAATTTTGTTGATATTTTTTAACATACAATGTTGTTAACCGTGAAAAATAAAGTTTGTTATGTTATATATATTATTATAGGTTTAATTTTACTTCAAATCATATACTTCCTTTTAAATTATTTAAAATAACAAAAAAAGGTTATAATTGAACGGAACGGCTAATAAAAAAAATACTTCTTAAAAGGCGTTTAACAGAAATAAAAAAGAGAAAAAGAAAAGGAGAAAAAAAAATATAAATTATATACAGTACATGTATGAAATTAATATATAAGTGTCAAGTTAATCAGTCTCTCATTTTATAAACTTCTCATTTTTTTTTTAATGTGAGACTAATTTTATGCACTCCTCACACTTGCAACATTAAAAGAGAACTCTCAATACTTAGACCACGTGTTGCATCACTAACAAATCAGAACATCTCGCCCCCTATGTTGAGTTAGCACACCTTCCCCGTATTGGTAACACGCCCTCGACGTGACACGTGCTAAGTCAGCACTCAGCAACTAATACGTCCACTAATATATAAATACACCAAATACACTTATTTCCATTAAAAACACTAATAATATTTTCAAATTATAATAGTTTTCGCTTTAGAAGAGGGATGTCGTCATCGGATAGGTGTTCAAGATGTCTTTCTAGCCAGGAATCGGTTATACATTGTATTCGGGATTGTCCAAAAGCTCAGCTTGTCTGGCAAAGGTTGGATATTCCTTGTCATCCTTTGGATTTGAAGAACTGGTTCTTGTATCATAGCAGAGAGCACCCGTTCAAGTTCTTTTCGGGACTTTGGTGGATATGGCGAGCAAGGAATAACGACATCTTTAATCCCCACGAAACTTGGCCTCCGGAAAAAGTCATTTGTCTGGCATTAACTTCAGAAAATGAGCTTAGAAATATTTTTGAATTACAACGTATGTCCCTTCCCTCTACTCTAAATGGTTTTTGGAATCCCCCATCCATTGGTACTTTTAAGATTAATTGTGATGCTAGTTATTTTGGTTCGGGTGATAGTGTTGGTTTTGCTTGTGTTATTAGAGATTGTAATGGGAGCTGGCAAAGGGGGTGTTTGGGAATGATTGAGAGTAATAGTATTCTTCAAGAAGAATTGTTTGCTATTTGGAGAGGATATCTCTTAGCTTGGGATGTGGGTCAACGAGATGTTATTTGTGAGACAGATTGTGTGGAAGCATTTAATCTTGTTACTCAAGATGGTTTTGGGTTTATTGATCCACTGGTACTCAAAATAAGAGATATCATGCATTGGAATTGGCGTGTTGACTTTCGTTTGATTATGAGAGATGCAAACACGGTGGCAGATACTATGGCAAAGATGGCGATGAAGTTACAACTTTCGCATGTGAAGCTTCTTTCACCTTGGGAGGAGTTTAAGAGTAGTCTTAAACGGGACTGTCCCTCTATTTAAGCAGTTCCTTGTTTTGTTTCTTTTGTTTTTCTTTATTTAATTTATTTCAGTCACCAAAAAAAAATTATAAAGTAGCCTAATTTGGCATCTTTAAATAAATAACCACAAAATAAATAGTGTATTTTTTTTACACTTTGTTTGGATGTTGGAAAAAAAAAGAAAAAAAAAGAAAAAAAAAAGAAAATAGAAAGAAAAGTTGAGTTATTTGTATGTTGTTTGGATGAATAAAAAATAGATGGAAAGAAAATAAAGAGAAAATTTTTTTTTGTTTGAATAGAAAGAAAAGTGAGAAGGAAAAAAAATCATAATAGTATAAAATTACATTAATACCCTTATCATAAAATAAAGTATAAATATTTTTATTTATTCATGTTTTATTATATTTTATAAATATTATAAAATATTATAATTTTATATATTTGATTTAAATTATTTATCTAATACATATAATGTTTAAATATAAATTTCTATTATAATAATATATTAAAACTAAATTTATATTAATATTTGTCAATAATAATATAATTAAGGGTAGTATTAAAAATACAAAATTATAACACTTTTTTTTTTGTTTTCTTGTTTGTGATGAAAAGAAAAATTTTTTAAACTCACACAAAAAAAATTTTTCATTCTTATTTTTTTGATAACCAAACAAAAAAAAATATCATTTTTTATCTATTTTTTTATTTATTTTCCATCAAACCAAACATAGTGTAAACTAGTGAATGAGCTGTGTGATGCACGAAAAATATTTAGTATTGGAATTAACAAAATACATCATTTATGCATAATATAGTGTGTATCATAATCAAACAAATTTATACTTAAAAATCCTAATGTCTGCCCTTAATCGAATTAAATTAACATATACAAATTTTTCAGCATAAATGAGAAACTGAAAATCATTTCTTACATATTCGTTACTAATGTAAAAAAGTTTCTTCATGTCATGTTACATAACAAAAACACAATTTCATATATTTGCTGGTTCAACATTAGATAGAGTTACCTAATAACCTCCTATTAAACATTGAACTACCTAATAAAAAATATCAAGACTTCAACTTAAAAATATCATCCACAATTTACTAATCAATAATACTGAATGATACAAATAGAGATTTCTCTATATATAAAAAATATAATGCCCGGAGTCATAGATTATGAAAAATCTCTTTATACACAAAGGCCATAAATGCATTAAGAAACAAAAGGATCTAAAAAGCATGAAAAAAAAAGACAAACAAAAGTTGATAAGAAAGCAAATGAAATTAAACATAAAATGAATGAAAGATTATTTTATTTAGAAGTACATAATAAAAAAACATAGAACGTTAGTACTCTAATAATTATATAGAAATATTTAGGATTTCATGAAAACCATGATTTATTAATTATACTCTAATATTAGCCTCTAATAAAAAAAACATTACTTCGATGTAATATTGAAAATATGCATTATAAAACACATAATGCATATTAAATTATAAATTTAATTATCTTTATAATAGTTAAAAGAATTAAATGTTAAACATGCATTAATTTTTTATATACTAAAAAGATAAATTATAAAATATTAAAAATCATATTGTATTTCTATTAAAGTTTTAGACAATTTGTTAAAAATTGCAACCATAATTATTACAATACTAAAATATGTATTCAACTTGTTCCGTTTATTTCAATCTCGCAAGAAAAATTGTAAAATATCTCTGACCATACTAAAAATAAATGCCAAGGCATGGTATTCCATTTTATTAGTGATTAGATTCAAACTAAACCATCAATATTCGTGTCAATAATTATTTATATGTCAACAATGTACTTATATATTCTATAAACTTTAGAAATAATATTGGTCTCTCGTTAGATTTACAATGAAAACGAATGATACAACAAATTTTAATTTGTATATATAGACTACTTCTTAATGGATTGAAGTTGAGAAGCCTTTCAAAGTACTCTTTCGAGATACCAATTGTATCACTTGTATAGCAAATCATTCAAAAGCATTGAAGATTACTTATTTTCTCCAACGAAGTCTGAAAAAGGCAAGTGCTACTAAACCAAAACTGCAAAAAAAAAAAAAAAAGTTGTGCTACGAAACCAAACCTGTTATCCAGAAAAACAGATGGTGTACAATTTTGATTTCTATAGATTGTTATAAACTAATTTAATATGATAATAAAAAATCTTTAAAGCCAAAATTATATCTCTCAAATAAAAAAAATGAAAATATAATATATAGGCAAATCAAAATTAGCACATAACTCTTTCAAAAACAAATAAAAAAGAACACGTATATATATAGAATCTTCTTTTCCACTTAATTGCTCAAGTACCGAATGATATTAAATTTATCAATCACATGAGCAAGTCTTTCAAGAATTTCTTAGTCCTAAATCATTTTAAAAACATAAATGGTTATTTTTTTAAAAAAATTGGATGCACAATGCACAAAGCCTAATAAAGAGGAGCTAAATACAAATGGTCATATAATAATTCAACACATAATATTTTTCTATCAATGGTCAACTAAATTTCCAAAATTCATAACATTTTCTAGTTATCCAACTGATGCATATAAATATGCTCAAACACACACACAGAAGCACCAAGAAAGGGGAAAAAGAAATAAGAGTACAACTAATTACCAATCACAAAGTTGTAAGGTGAAAATCCTATATTCTTATTGCACCTCTTTTGATAAAAAATCTGCCCCAATAGTTTCTTTATACTAATTGCTAAACTTATTATTCACATTTCTAAATTATATTTATTAGGAAAATATAAGAATATGTAGCTCCTTGGTATACCGTTAAACTATACAAAAACAAATCACAAAAAAAAAATATAATAAGAATCAACAAAGATAAATAATTTTGAAGACAATCAAATACTAAAGAATACCTTATTTATCAAAGATGTCTTTCTCACCATCTGATGTAAACTCAAGCTTCAACCACGATTGAAAGTGCACAAATGATTCAAATAATTGTTACATGTAATGAAAATTATTTTACAGTATCAACAAATCATAATAATAATGATGAAAAACTAAAAAAAAAAAAGAATTGGTATAACAGTAAAAGAACAAAATAATATCTTTGTAAAGCTCACAACTAAGTTACCTGAGAAGGATTAATTTCAAAAGCATGAGTTTCTTTCTCTTCAATAGCTGCTGCCACTTCACCTTCATTTAGCGACTTACCATGAATGCCTTCAATTTTATCTGTTGCTTTACTAATTGCAAATCCATCCCCATTTGTACCATATAAGAGAAAAGTCCATATGAAATTTAAATTTCACTGGTTCAGTCAAAGAATGCATATTGCATAGTATTTAAGATACAGTAACATTTTCAAATGTTCACATCCAAAGTTGTATGCATCCACAACATCTATACCACAATCACATATTAAACAATACTAAAATTGTGAAAAAAAGAAATGTACTTTCTGCACCCCCAAAATCACAAATAAATGCATCCTTTATGACAATAATTTCTACTAAGATTTAAACATGAAAATTCTAGAAGTATGCATATACTTCAAAGGCACATGCACACATCAGCAGTTGAAAAAAATACCTAACCAAGACAAAATAAGCTGAAAGCTTTCTGTTCATATCAATGCCTCAGGAGCTAATGTTCAAACACAAATAGTTCACTGCTCTGATCAATTTTAGCCAAAGTTATTTAAAAATAAAATAAATTAAAAAGGTGTTCGTGAAGAAGGAAGCCTGCAGAGTGATAAAGCCAGAAAAATGTTCCATGTTGCTATGCTTCAGAATGACACTCTCATCCACCCATTCATTTTCTTTCCGAAAAACACTTTAACAACAAATTTGAGAAGCTAAAAACTCGAATTTTCTCAGTATTATGAATATGAATTCATATAACATGAGGCAAAAAGTAAAACAAGACAAAAACAAAAAAGGTCCAGATTTGAAATAAACCAGTTACAAAAAATGGAAAGAAAACTGTGAATTTAAGAGAGAGGAATGTACCCAAAAGCTGATATGCACTCTTAGACTGCGATGAACAGCGGAGCAATCGATGCATATGAAGAAGCCATACGTAACGGACGCTCATGTTGGATTCTTCACATTGCAATCGAAACACATCTAAAGCGAAAAAATAAAAAACGAATTTAAAATCACAAAAAGTAAAAATATAGTAGATCAGAAAAAAAAAACTTGAAAAACATCAAACCAAAATCTTAAAATTGAAAATTTGGACATAAGAAGTGATCAAACCTTGTTTTCAAAGAACTTATTTAGAAGTCCCTTGTAAAATGCCCAGAATCCCCATAGTTGTAGCGGATCCGCTGCCACCACCATCGTCGTGCATGCCTCCACATCTGCGTCCTTCTTGGTTGCAATCCCTGGCCATATGGCTCATTCCCACCACAGCTGTAGCAAGCGCCAGAAGAACGACTGAATACAGTAAACAATGAAAAGAGGAGATTATAAATATACTTGTTTTTTCAATTCAAAATTGAAATTTGAAATTTCATATTCTTTTTACTTGTTTGAAGAGGTGGAAAATAAATGTAGGTGAGAATGAATAAGAAATAGTTAGTATTGAAAGAGAAATTAAAGGAAGGAATTGTCAGAGTCATTAAAGCCAAAGGGCAAAATTTATAATACCATAAATAAATGATGACTGAATAGTAGAGGCAGAGCTCAGATGAACAAACATTGCATATATAACACCTTAAAGAACACAACCCTCATTCCCTCCTCTTCAAGACAGTTGAAATGCATTCCACTTACTTACCAGTGTGTCAAGTAAGAAGAGCAAGCTGTTTAACTTGTCTTACTAGATTTCTAATGCCAACATCCACGAAAAAACTTATCATGAAATCATCACGATTTAAACAATTAGCAAAAAAACTTTTCTGAGGAAGCTAATATGCACTTCGAAGATGCTACAAACAGCGGAGCAAACGATACATATGAAGATCCTATACATAACCGATGCTCATGTTGGATTCCTATACATAACCGACGCCCATGTTGGATTCCTCACATTGCAGTCGAAATGCAACTAAAGCGAAAAAATAAGATCGAATTAAAATCACAAAATTTCAGAATATGGAACAAAAAATTGAAAAACCTCAAACGAAAAACCTCAAAATTGAAAATTTATGGAATCGAAAGTAATCAAAGCTTGTTTTTAGACTTGGCCGTGAGTTTTCTGAACACTGCACTAGGAATCAGAGAAAAAATAGAAGAGTTGGAAAATAAAAACTTTTAGGTCAGAAATTGCTACAAACTCAACTACCACTTTTCCAAAATCTAATCTCAATACAATTTAATTAGATGGAAAGAAGGTGTAATGGGATATCATACGAGGAAGACAAAATGTTAGTCTCTATGAGGAAAAAGCAGTTAGCAGCAGAGAAAAAGATGAACTGCCTTCTCCTCCGTGGCCATGTAACCCATCCCACCACAGTTGTAGCAAGCACCACCACCATTGTCTCCTCTTCTGTATCCACCACCATGCTCTTCACCGAGCGTAACAACTACAACCACACTGCAGTATAATAGGAGGCAAAAAGAAAAATAAAACAAAAACAAAAAAGTTCAAGATTTGATGTAAACCCAATTACAAAAACGGAAAAGAAACCATGAATTTAAGAGAGAAAAATGTACCAAGAAGCTTACTGGAGAATCTTCTAAATGTTCCAAATATGTTATCTGTTTACAACGCCCTCCATCACCACCACGATAACGAATTGAAAAATAAGAAAATGCAGGAACAACCACAAAACTGCAGTGAATAATAAAATTAAGGGGTTATAAATAAGAGTGATTCGTATGATGTATGGCAGTTAAATTCAAAATTTGAAATTCACTAAAAAATTAGAAAAACAGGTAAAAAAAAGGAGAAAATTAATTGAAATGAAAGAGTGAATAACGCTATTGAGAGTGAAAGAGAATAAGAGGAGTTGTCAGAAAATATTAAAGACATTGAAGCAACTATACAAACTGAACAATGAATGCTGGGTTACCCTTTTTTTGCCATTCAAATTTAAAATTTTAGGTTTTTGATACATGTTAAGGGAAGAGAAAATAAATATTAAAGTAGAAGATGAAGGAAAATTAATTGAAGGAAGAAGTTGTTTTAAGAAGCAAAATTTACTTGAAAAAAAAAAAATAAATGATTGAATGAGAGACTACACATGAATTAACTGTTTAGATAATACTATAAAATGTCTAACTCTCAAACTCTTTCTAACATGACACGTTGGATTTCCACTATCTAACAATCCTCTATTAATAGTTTAGTATTAGATGAATGCTGACGAAAGAATATTCTTTCGACAAAATTGATCAAATGTTAATTTGATTTGACCGTGATAGACTCTATATTAACACTTCCATGACTTTCGATCTTTATTCTTACTCCTTTAGAACCTTGTGACCATCACAACCATTAACACTATTATTATTACCTCTTACTGCCATGACTTTCCTCTTCTCCTTCCTGTTACTACTCCTCCACAATGTATATCCAACTCGATAAAATTTGCTCTCTTCCTCTTCCTCTTATTGTGTGAGTGACCATTTTTTGTTTATTAAGTAGTTAGAGACTAAAAATATATCTAAATTATTAATAAAAATACTTTTAAATTTTATTGTCAATAAAAATACTTTTAAATTATTTTATTTTAAAATATACACTCATGAACTAAAATATTTTATGTTAATGAAAAATAATAATGTGACAAATAAAATTTTTTATGTGGTAATTGAGATTCTGATATTGACAAATAAATTATGTGATGTTTTTTTATTAACAAAATAAGTCTCTGATTACAATTAGATATTTTTAACACATTTTAAAATGATTTAAAGACGCTTTTGTTAATGTTTTGTCGATTTTTAACAAATCGATGGTTGTTCGATTCTAATGGTTTGTGAGCGAAACTTATTCTTTTTTTGTAGGTACCAGTTTTCTATAGATGCATCAAAGTGTCTTCGATTAGATGGGTATCGAGATGAAAGATAAATTGAAAATTGTAAAATAATAAAAGAACTGAAAAAATAAAGTTTTCGAAAAGAAACAATACTGAAATCGAAAAAGTTGCGTTGAAATTTAAAGAAAGTAGTAAAGTGCCTTCGATTGGGTCAAAGGATTTTGACATGAAATTTAAAAGTATTGTAATGTAAATTGGATATAGAAATTAAAGAATACTTGAAAGATAAATTAACTTGAAAAATAAACTTGCTTAAAAGATAAAGTTTACTGAAATTTTAAACGGAAAATAAAAACAAATGGAAGGAACTCTACAGAGTACAGATAATTGACTTGAGGCAAATTCAGAAAGTCGTTGGGATGTGAGAGTGCGTGAGTAATTTCTGAAACGAAGTTCCAACCCTTATTCCTTAAGACTTTCTAGTATTTATAGTCTACTTCTGTAACGGATAATTAATTACATAGTGCAGTTTTGCATACGCACTCCTTAGTAACCGTTCCCGCTTTTTGGCTAATTAACGTTTACTCATTAATTCTTCATGTGGTAAAAGCCCTCAACTTCTCTACTTATGTAACCCTTCGATCCACTTACTTTAAGCGCCTATTTAATTTCTCCTTCGAATATCTATTCGACTAGGCCCACTTGATTTTAATAATGTATCCGAAATCGAGCTTGTGTCGAGTAACTCTCAACCTATACCTGCACGTGCCTTTTTAAATATTTCGATCTGATTCATTCCAATCAAAATATTTTTCGACTAACAGTTAATAACAAATTTAAAAATATTTTGCCAATACCAAAATATTTTGGTACATTTTTTGTGGTTTATTATTGGTAGTTAATCTCTAAGCTTTTAAATTGCGAAATACATTGATTATTTTCCGTTGTATAACGGTATAAGTTTTTGGTAGTTTGAAAAAAGAATTAAAAAATTGTTCTTTTGATAAATTTGGAGGCTAATTTCTCTCACAATTTAAATTTTTAATAATTATTAAACTAAATATTTAATTTTAATGCACTATTAATTTAAACCATTTTACATACTTATTGAATCGAATTTATGTGTTTAAATAATTTTTAATATATTTAAAAATTAATCACTTTTCCAAGACAATTAGTTATCCATATAAAATTTATACTGATAATACATGAAATTAAATTCTTAAATTTATAAATAAAAAATTTAACAAAATTGTGCTTTTAGATTACTCGTTAACGATTCTAAATGTAACAATTTAAAAAAAGTGTGTTAAAAATATAAAAAATTTGAATTTTTAATAAATATGTCCTCTTCTATTTTCTTAACATACCCAAACTACAAAAAATTATGAGAAAGTGATAAATAGATCTTTAATTTTTTGTCCTGCAAATATTTTCGTTTTTAACCATTTGAAAATACTTTTAAGTCTTTCACCTCCTTAAAAATTGGATAGATTAGTCATTCCTTAAAAGTTGAGTCTGACAAAGACGTTTGTATGGAGGGACTAATCTGTCAAACTTTTAAGGAGATAAAAGACTTAAAAGTATTTTCAAATAGTCAGGGATAAAATTGTTTAAGGGAAGGGACCTATTTGTCTTTTTCTCAAAAATTATAGACACCAAAAAAACATATAAAAAAATAGACAAAAAAGAAAAAAAAAAAAAAAAACAAGTGGGACACGTTTGGCAATACGAAAAAGATCATCGTGTGGCCTATAAATAGTAGATAGCTCCTCCAGGATTCCATATGCATTGATTTGCATTCTAACCTAGCTAGGTTGAGTGTGTTATCTCGATTTCTCTCTCTTACTCTTTCGTCAATCTACGAGGTTTAAACGCCTCGCAATTTCTCTTCCCCGAAAATATTGTTTTTTCTGCTAACAAAATTTCTTTGCAGCCTCTTCGCAAACCCTAACCCTCACACCCCTCACTCTCTCTAATATTCCTTCGATTTCCTCTTCTCGCAGGTATTATCCTCTTTTCCAAAACCCTAGAACTACAAACACTTGAGTTCTTATGTTTAAACCCTAATTTTTTTTTTATTTTCCTTTCATTTCAATTTTTTGAATAATTGAACACTTAATGGTTCGCAGAATATGGGAGAAACCAAGGACGAAGGATACGAGGAGGAGCTTCTTGACTACGAAGAGGAGGACGAGAAGGCACCTGACTCCGTTGGAACCAAAGTCAACGGTGAAGCTGCCAAGAAGTGAGTTTGTCTCTTGCTTATGGTTTTATCTGATTCGAATAGAAAACCCGCATGTTAGAAATAGAAATGATTGTTTGGAATAGGATTTGCTGGTTGAAACATGTCAATTTTTTATTTGGTTTCCGTTATATCTGATCTGTTTTTATCGTATGCATTCTCCCTTTACTTGGGCTTGTAATTGTTTCTCCTTTTGTTGAGTTTTGGAGTATAAATGTTGAGCTTATATAAATCCCTGTAAAATAGTGTTTTGTGAATACTGTGTTTGGTATTTATTTTGGTTTGTTTTTGTTTTGCTTTTTGTCTGATGTTTTATGTTGTTGTTATTGTTTTGTCCGCAGGGGCTATGTTGGTATCCACAGTTCAGGATTCAGAGACTTCCTTCTGAAGCCAGAGCTTCTCCGGGCTATTGTGGACTCTGGATTTGAGCATCCTTCCGAAGGCAAGTTATCACTCATCCTCATTTATAGTGATTGGCTCATTTCGGTTGCACCTGTCCTAATGACTTACAAGCTCCAAA
Organism: Arachis ipaensis; assembly: GCF_059453495.1. Classification (NCBI taxonomy): domain Eukaryota; kingdom Viridiplantae; phylum Streptophyta; class Magnoliopsida; order Fabales; family Fabaceae; genus Arachis; species Arachis ipaensis. The sequence continues at coordinate 145,777,154 of NC_142441.1, read as the reverse complement.
GATCTAATTGGATTTTGGATGCCTTTACCTTTGTTGATTTTCTGGGATGAAATAAAATTCTTTGTTGATTGTTTACCCAAGTCATTGAGATTTCTAATTTTTGTTTGAATAATTGTTTTGATAAGCTTTAGTTTCTAATGTAGTTTTTGACACTTGTGTTTATGCTTATCTTCCGGCCAATTTTATGCTAAGATTTGGGATTGAGGTTACCAGACAGCTTGTCAATTTTTGTTGCAATATTGCACACATTGGCATCCCTGACAAGTTATCGTTCTGCCAGTAATATTTGTTTGATGCACACGCTGATTGAGAGACTGAAAAATTGACGTATCTCTGACCGTACTTATTTGTCAAATTTTCTTTTCGCAGGTAATACTTCTATATAATCTTATTTTGGGCAACTAATATGCTTTGGTAGCCCTGCAAAGGGTCAGAAAGGTTTGTTTTACTTACCACCGGTTCCTTCGACCGTCTTTGGTTCATCACCAGTGCAACACGAATGCATACCTCAGGCAATCCTTGGAATGGATGTGATTTGTCAAGCTAAATCGGGAATGGGAAAAACTGCAGTGTTTGTTCTTTCAACTTTGCAGCAGATTGACCCTGTTGCAGGACAAGTTTCTGCACTTGTTCTGTGCCACACTAGGGAATTGGCATACCAGGTATTTTATTTGAAGTTTATTATATGAATGGTGATGTAATTTACTATTCTAGTATCTTCTCAATCTTATTTTAGATATCTTTTCGGTTTCTTCCATGTAGATCTGCCATGAGTTTCAGAGGTTCAGCACTTACTTACCTGATCTCAAGGTTGCTGTCTTCTATGGAGGTGTCAACATTAAAGTTCATAAGGATCTACTGAAAAATGAATGCCCTCATATTGTTGTTGGTACACCTGGAAGAATACTAGCACTGGCTAGGGACAAGGACCTTTCATTGAAGAATGTTAGGCATTTCATTTTAGATGAATGTGATAAGATGCTGGAATCACTGGGTATGTCTAATTGCTGTGCTGTAATTGTGTTCAATCTTATATTTGAGTGCTCTTTAATTTGGATATGGTTTTAAATATTCCTATTACGCTTTATGCAGACATGAGAAAAGACGTGCAAGACATTTTCAAGATGACTCCCCATGATAAGCAAGTGATGATGTTTTCTGCAACACTTAGCAAGGAAATTCGTCCTGTCTGCAAGAAATTTATGCAAGATGTAATGTCCCATGGCCAGCTCTACTTGTATTTGAAGTCTCTTTTGCATAATACTCGCATTCCCTGAGAGATCATTAAATGTTTACAACGCTCTGCTTCCTGAAAATTTTACTCTTGATAGGAGTTTCTGTCGGGATAGTTTCTTCTGTTTTCAAATCCACTTTCATGGTACAAACAACTGGTGGGGTGAAGAGTGGTTGTGTGACCATAGCTTGGGCTAGAAGACCTTAGCTGGGTTGTTTTAGGAACTCCTATCTGTGACTGTTGTCCTTCTTGTGGCTGTAGTCCTTCTTATGTACTTTTCCTCCATGTTTCACTTTGGAAGTTAGTTTTTGTCTCTAATAGTATGTCTATCAGATGTGACTTTTCACAACTTAGGATATCCTTGAGTTTTGGTTGTTGTGGGGGTAAGTTCCTAGTGCATTTTGGGGTTTTGCCTACATTGTTCTTAGTGTGTCAGAGTGTCAGTGGAATTTTGCATGGTGTGACTGAAAAAAATGTATCTACAAGGAGACAAAACTGATGGACCAGAACTGTGATTCAAGGGATCTGCATCCATCATTCATTTCGTTCTGGATTCTGTTAGCTTGAGGAAGGCTCCTAATATGATTTACTGTGACATTGTTGCTTTCAGCCAATGGAAATTTATGTTGACGACGAAGCCAAGTTGACCCTTCATGGACTTGTGCAGGTGCGTTTTTTGCAAATTAATTTTTTGATAGATAATATGTTAGCTGAATGGCTTACATTGGGGGATTGAAATTGCAGCACTATATTAAATTGAAAGAGGAGGAAAAGAACAGGAAGCTGAATGACCTTCTTGATGCATTGGACTTTAATCAAGTTGTGATCTTTGTTAAAAGTGTTAGCAGAGCAGCTGAGCTTGACAAACTACTTGTGGAGTGCAACTTTCCATCAATATGTATTCATTCTGGAATGTCCCAGGAAGAAAGGTTTGTATTGTGTGATATTAATGGACCATTAAATTATGGGTTGATATGTGTGTGAATCTGATGTTAGAGTTTGCTATGATTTCATTTTTTAATGGAGAATATGTAGCAAGAAAATGTAATAAATCAGAATCGCAGGAGCAGTATATTATTTTATTATACTTAAGTTAAACACTTGGTCTAAAATTTTGAAGTGCATTTTCACAGTACAATGTGTGGCACTGGAAGTTTCACAATTTCTATCATTCATTTTTTTCTTTTAATAATTTAGTGTACCCTTGACGAGCAACTTGGATATTTCTCTTAATTGGAATTGATCTGTAGGCTTGTGTTGTATGATATAATGGTTTTACCTGAAAGTGGGGTTCTGAGAACATTTAAGTACTGTGTTCATGTCATGTATGCACTAGTCTGTGTAAATGTCATTGTTTTGATATGACTGAGAGCCATCTGCTACTTAGTGCTAATGTTTTGAATTTTTAGAAGGTATATTGAGCTGTACTGTTTGAATTGTTGGTTCTGCGGGCAATTATATTGACTCTTCCTGTTTGTGTTGCTCATTGCTGTTGTCTGCTTGCACTTGGATTTTTGGTTGTGTCATTTAAGTGGGCCATTTAATGGATTTCCCATTTTGTATGTTTCTTGTTTTTCTAAAACAGGGAAGGCTTGGTTGTGTGCACTATTAAATCTTGTCTGATTGTGGTTAATGGTTTTGTAGGTTAAAGCGATACAAAGGTTTTAAGGAGGGCCACACTAGGATTCTTGTGGCTACAGATTTGGTTGGTAGGGGAATTGACATCGAACGCGTGAATATAGTTATAAACTATGACATGCCCGATTCTGCAGACACTTACTTGCACAGAGTATGGCTAGAAAATCTTCTATTTCTAAGTTTCATTTTTCACTTAGTTATATCTTATCTGCAGTCTAATTTCTTTCTGGCTGAAACTCTGAGCAGGTAGGTCGAGCTGGAAGGTTTGGCACGAAAGGCCTAGCAATTACATTTGTTTCATGTGCTAATGACGTTGATGTCCTTAACAATGTATGTATGATGACTTATGCTGTCTTTTTTGATGATTGACATTGTTTATGAAAATGTGGCAAGGCTTGTGAAAATAGTCCAGAATCCTCGTGAGTTAATGGTATTGAGGGTTGATACATTGGTGCCATGGTTTTTGATTCTCTCTCTTGTTTGGTTGGGTGCTTGGTTTGTGATTCTGTTCAAAGACACTTATGTTCATTTTGTTGAGTTTGATGTAGTCCTCCTTCCATATTCTTTAGCTTGTCATTTATGGTATCTCAGTAGTCTCCCTCTTTTCTGGCATTCTGTCCCTGGCCTATGTTTCGAAATTTCTGATTTCACATGTTTGCAGACTTGATTGCTCATCGTAAATGACCTGCTTAAACTATCAGCAATGTCATCAAACCATGAACTGACAATACTCCATAGCAGATCTTCACAAACTGGAAAATCTGACTGAATCAACATAGATGTTGCTCCGAATACCCACACCATGGATCACCCAGAAATTCTGTTTTGGGGGATTTCATGTCCAGCCGTAACATAACAACCAAAGTCAAACAAAGTCCCTGAAGTCCTTGCATGTCCATTTTTCAGCCTGTTATTTTATTTATGCTAAGTCACCTCTCCCCCTACCCTGTTGTTTCTGTCTTGCATGGTTTTAGTGTGGCTTTACCAAAAATATCACCTTGTTGAATAAAAAATTTTCATTCAGCTTTTTCAATTTTATGAAAAAATTTCGAATTATAAAATTTAGATTCTTTAAAGAGTCCAAGTTGGATAGATTTATTTTTGAATACATTGGTGTTTAGTACAGTTTATTTCTGTGAGTGCTGCTGTTTGCAGAAATGCAATCTTCACTATAACTTTAGTGGGCGTTTGGATTTTTACCAAGCTGTGATCTGCCATCCTTATCACAGTCCAGGTTACTAATTTCCTTTCTTTTCTATTTCAGGTTCAGTCCAGGTTTGAGGTTGATATTAAGCAACTTCCTGAGCAGATTGATACCTCTACCTACAGTATGTTCTTTCTTGTCCAATGCTTTAATTTTCTATATTTGTCCAGCACTATGTTTTGGTTAGATACACCACTTAGCATGCCAGAATCAATCAATCATTTTCTTTCTAGTGCTGTTAATTTGCTTATCTTTCATCTATTGGTAGCTTGTTTAAATATTTTGGTGTCTCAGTTTCTTACAGCCTTACAGGATGCAATTTTAGAATTGGATTTATACCTTTTGTTATCCTTTGCCAAACTATAGGGTTAATGGTCAATATTTAAACTCCTTAACTACCTCTATTGAGGATGTTTTAAATTAGTCCCTTGAAGATACGACAATGGATTATATTGGTCCTTCCATTAGTTAGGTGATGATTAAGGATTATTTTTCTATTAACCATTCTAGTTGATAATTCAAATGTGCTTGCTACTAGATACTTTTGCTTGCATCGACACCCCAAATTTATGATTTTGTTGATATTGGATTGCTCTTGATTGTCCTTTGTATATATTGTATTAGTACTTACTGCTCGGCTCATAACAAAAGTAATGCTGAAATGTTAACTATAGCATTATAAATATTTGTACATTTTTGTACCCCGAGTTGATGAGGCTTCTTTGGTGGAATATTGAGAAACCAATTTTTTTGTTTTCAATATACACTTTCAAAGCGTTAAATACATCAGTAACAATAAAAGTTGGTTTTATTAGTTCTATTAACAAGTTCCCTACACTATCTCCTACTGAGAATTGTCCTTTCTTAACTGACACATTTGCTTTCTGGGGTTTGTGCTGTTGGCTGCTTCCCTTGACCCTTTTTTTCTCTCTCAATATTTTGCAGTGCCATCTTGAATACCACGCTGGTGAAGAGTCTATCTCATGGATGCAACGAATTTATCTTTTCGGCATTCAGCGGCCCAAGGCTCCTAAACCACTGAGCCCATTTTGAGCCTTGTGTAGTTTTATGTTCTATGATGACCGTTTTATTATTAGGGGTTTTTGTTGCTATTAGGATTTTGCGGTATCCTGGCTATGAATTTGTGGGATTCAAATTCTGTACTCTGTATTCTGTAGATGTTTGCACTTTAGGGCCTCGACTGTTCCTTCAAGAACTTCTGTTTTGAATTATTATTGTAGTGAACGAAGTGGTCTTTTATTTGTTTATGTCGCTGCTTGTGTTTATACAGATTTTGCTGGTGTTATCATAATGAGCTGTTTATTTGCAATTTTGTTTTGGACACTGGTGATAAACTAGATGAGAATTGAGAAATATGGCACGCCTCTTGCGTCATACTCCCAATCTCTCTTGCATCTTATTTATTTCGAGTTTTCGACAAATGGTGGCGCTATCACCCTTTACTCATTCTTTCTTTCATAGGAACTGCTAGTTTTACATTAAGATTTTAAAATGCCCCGTTTTATTTTCTTGGTGGTAGTACTTTTGTTTTTCGAAATTTACTCCTAATTTTATGCGAGGAGAACGTAGGTGTTCTAGTAATGGCGTCTCATCCGTCATACACACCCATTTCAATTTTCAATCACCAAATCGTTGCTCAAAATGATACAATGGAGGATAAGATTCAACAATGAACAGGCACCAGGAACAGCGATAGATGGGCCCCAAACGGACAAGAAACACCGCTCCTCAATGTATTGTTCATCAAGCGAGTGAGCTATACTAAAAAAATTCCTTCTTTCCCCCAAACTACCATTTCACGGTTCACCCGATTAACATTGAATTCCTTCAGAATTTAAAAAACTACAAGTTTTTTTTGTACTTTTTTTATTTATTGGGAAGGCATTTATTTATTCATTTATTGGGTGTACAAGGTAAAGAAAGAAAGAAAGAAAACAGGAAAAAGTTAGCTAAATATGTCTTGATGCAAAATATGTTGCATCTCGTATCCTAATTCTAGCCATTCCATATAATATCTCTATTACTTTGCTGCATTTGTTGTCATCCAATTAGCAGCACTGTTGGTTGTCTCTCGAATCAAAGGAAGCTGCACTTACCAATTTCTCTAGTGAGAACCTTTATGTACAATCTGTTTCTCAAATAACCTCCTTAATTTCACATACCCAAAGGAACACTAATCCCCTTCATATTGCAAGATGTTCTGTATGAAGTCCATACTATGAAGAACATTTGAGACTTCAACCTTCCCTTAACAACTTTTTATTTATTTTCAAAGTATAACAATTACTATTAATAGTAATATATGGTTTGTGATTAAAGTGATCCCAGCCGTCCAGCTAATGCAACAGCAATCATGCTCAAGGGACATCCACTAATATTGTTTCTCCTCCTATAACATGTTTGAGTCAATACATGCACATTTAATTAATTTGTTAGAGGTATATAATAAATTTGTTATTATTTTAAATTTGAGTTGTTTTATTTAGTTTGGAACTTTGGATTAGGTTTTATTGTTTTTTTATTCAATTAGTTACGATTATAATCACTTTCAATTTGTAATCGATTTATCAATATATAATAAATTATAACATAATTCATATTTAAATTCAGCTAACTTTTCATTTAAAACGTCTTCTGTAAGTGAAGTATTAAAATTGACTATGAAAATTTACATTATTGAATAAATGGAAATTATGACTACGTAAAATTCGTTAAGTATTTTGTGCAGTGTTTTATTTCTGATTTTCTTTTTCTCTTTTTTGGATGCATTTGATTATAAATGCTTGATGCTAGTTTGATTCTTCTTGTTTCAAGCTACAAAAGACATCAAATTAGAGAATAGAGAATCATACACCTCATGCTCATTCATCCAATTTAGAAAATTAGTGTCCCAAATACTTATTTGGATATTATTTCTAAGATAAAAATACAGAGATTTAAACATAAAGACTCGTTTATCTATAGAGACAGAAATAGAGATATAAATTTTGGTACTTCAAGGAGAGAAAACTATTGTATTTTCTCTATCTCTATGGCTATATTTAGATACTGTTTCTGAGACAGAAACCATTGGATATAGAAACTTGTTTGGTTGTAGAGATAGAAAATATCTGCTCCGTCTCTCATGTCTATAGTTTTATCCAAGAGACAATATCTAACTCACTATTGGAAATATCAATTAAAATGAGTGATTTCATCAAATATTATCAAGCAAGACAAGAAAAGAAAGCATATTCCAAGGAGAAAGCATGGCATAGTTATACCAAAACAAATAGAAAAGAACATAGAAAGAGCTTACTGACAAAGAATGGAATCAACCTGAGCTTCAAACAAGATTCCAACAACTACTCTTCGAGATGCTGATTGCTGAACCAGAAATCCAAGATGAATCATGAAACTGTCTAACGAAAATATAAGAATGAGATTATAATTTTATACATTATAAATCATTATATTTTATAGAGAATGAAATTTTATTTGAATAGAAGAGTACAAAAGCCTAACAGTAGTATAGTAAAATCATGCAACAATGCATGAAGAAACACCATTGAACCCTGTGTAGAGCAGCAAAGAGATGCCAAAAGAGTAATCATAGCGCAAATAAAGCATAGAATGAAAAGGAATAACTAATGATTTTGGTATTATTTTCCAACCAGATACAACAACATAAATGATAAACCAAAGATTGTCACAATGTCTGCTTTTCATTTACAGGATTCAAAATCTTTTCAAGAAAAAAGATGATGTTAATCCATATGAAAAATCCACAACTCCAAAAGCATGATCCAGAGAGATCTTGTCATAGGGCATATGAAAAGAGATCAGCTTCTACGTCATGATACATTGATAAACATATTTGGGAACAAGGCAGCAAGTTACAAATACACACCTGATGTAGGCCTCAGATCAGCAAGCTCTGGCTGGCTATGAAAACAAGAAACTAGAAAAGCAAGGGCAAAGTGAATCCAGGAGAGGGGAGTGTGAAGTAGACAATTTCAAATTCCTGATTCTTGGGTTATAAGGTAGCCTTTAACCTAGAGAAACTACAAAAAACTATAAGCAAATATCTGAACAGCATATGCTATAAGAGAATGTTTTAAATACAATTAAACAATACATTACTCCCTGCAAATGACTTGTCCAAATGCATCCTAAGGGTGCACATTGACAAATAATTATTTGGAATCAATTTATTTATTATTCCAAAATAATGCATATAACTTCATTGATTTCATGAAATTAACTCTAAAATGGCTACCTTAGTAAATTACATAGCTTACATTTCAATTTCAGCCGTACAAAAGTTGGCAACCAATAGCATTTCTACCCTTGGTTCAGACAAGTAACTGAGGACAATACCTATGTTTTGACACCAACAAAAGAAACTTTAACTGTCTCGTGAATTGTTAGGATATAGCATCAAGATTGACCCATGGTTATTCATCTACCTCCTAGTCAGTTTTTGGACAACATTTTGTACATGATGGAAAGTAGAAACCTTGAAAAAAGAATTAAAAATCGTAATCCCAAAATGATATTCAGACATGAAAATTTTGATGTTTCAGAAAATGTGAAGAAAATTAATGATACTTCAATCAACTGGTCACCAGAAGTCTTTACAGGAGCACACGCCATTCTTGAAATGGTGGAACCGATTGCGGTCCCTCACCACAATCTCTCTGTTATAAACCTTAGATATGAACTTAGTAGCAGAATGACAATCTTCACAGACACGCAAGTTTTTCACGAGTCTAATGGGTGTGCCAGGGGGTGTATTCAAAAGAGAAAAAGCTATGGCAATTTTTTCACTGTGTCTATACAAAGCATCTTCTTTGTCTTCTTCATCAATGTCAAGCAATACCTGTGAGGTTGTAGGCACATAGCCAGCCCTCTTTATCTCCCTTCCCATCTCGTCCATCATTTCGTATATTTGTTTCGACTGATTATGTGACTTATCTCCAGCAACAAACTCATACATCTCATTATTCAGTTCAATCATGGTGCTTCCTGGGATCTTCTTCATCCCTTTCAAATCCATCATCTCTCTAACCTTGGTCTTTTTCTCCCAGCGAAGCAATTTTGCGTAAATGTTTGAAAGCAGTACATAGTTAGACTCTTGCATTGGCTCGCTTCTGATAAGTTTTTTTGAGATGCTCTCTCCAAGCTTGAACTCACCCCGAGCATGACAAGCAGTGATTATGCTTCTCCAGATGATTTGGTTTGGGTTAATAGGCATTTTTTGAACAAATTCCAAAGCCTCCTTGACAAGTCCAGCTCTACTTAACAGATCCACCATACATCCATAATGTTCAATCTTTGGCACAATGCTGAAGTTCTTCTCCATTGAATTGAAATAGTAATGTCCTTTATTGACCAGCCCGGAGTGGCTACAAGCAGAGAGGACCCCAATAAATGCAACATCATCAGGTGCCACCCTTTGCTCAATCATCATATCAAACAACGAAACAGCCTCTAAGCCGCGGCCATGCATTGCCAAACCAACAATCACCGAAGTCCATGAAACTATAGTGCGAAAACTCATTTGTCTAAACAGTTCCAGAGCTTTGTCAACATCACCACATTTTGCAAACATGTCTATCAAAGCATTGCAGAGCTCCACTGACTTTGGTATTTTCTTCCTCTCAACATAAGACTCTAACCACTTCCCAAGCTCAAGTGCACCCAAATCGGTACAAGCAGACAACACACAAACAATGGTGACATCGTCAGATACAACACCCTTAACCTGCATTTCCCTAAACAATCCAACAGCTTCCATAGACCGCCCCAGACGCGCATATCCACCAATCATAGCACTCCAAGTAACGGAATCCATCTTGGGACTTTCATCAAACACCTTCCGAGCAAACTCAACCCCTTCCCCACAACAACAATACATGTGAATCATAGTGTTCTGTACATGACGATCATCATCAAAACCAAACTTCACCAAAGATCCATGAACCATTTCCCCCAAATTCAAGTCACCAATGCCAGCACACGCCTTGAGCACAAAAGGGTACGTGAACTTATTTGGCAAAACGCCATAGCTAAACATGGTTTTGTAAAACTCCAAAGCCTTAAACTTTGAGCCAGCCGTTTGAGCATAAGCCCTGATAACAGTGTTAAACAAGAATGCATCATACAGTAAGAGATTGTTATTATTATTAGAGGGGGAGAATAGGAATGAAGCAGCATAGTGAATGGCATTGAGATCTGAAGATGTTGAAGCGAACTTGGTGAGAACAAGAGGGTTGTTATGGAGACCCAATTTGAGGATGATGGTGTGGATTTGTGTGAGGTTGGTGAGAGTGTTGCAAGAATGAAGGAGGGTCAAGCAGGTTTGTTCTGCTAGTCTGCGTTCGGAGGTATAGGAAGGGAGTTGGAGGGCTAAGTTGGTAATTGCACGTGAAAGCTTGGTTCTGATGGAATGATTCATCACTCTTAGTTACTAAGATGAGTCCAGCGTTAGAGTGAGCGAACATTTGATCACTATGAAATTAACCAATATACGCAACTTCTTCAAATTTTACATACGTGAGATAATAATTAAGCTATTATTTATTTAAATAAAAATAAAACCCCTCACTTAGATGCGATCATGCGACGAAAATTCTTAAAAAAGGTCCACCCTATACTTTGCCTGACAAATTTTGGTGGTAACAGAAACGGCCACGTCAATCGCCATCTACCTTCCTTCTTTCTCAACTCTACTTGTCCCTCTCTTATGTTACGAGCTACCTGCATTCTTTATGATCGCATTCAAAGCATAACGCAAAAAGCAACCTCGTTTACGGATTTGGAAAAAGATGAGAAGAATATTCTATCTTCTCTCTGAGTCCAAGAAGCTCATTGCAGAAACAAACCCAGCTTCCAAGCTTCGTTTCAATGCGCTTCGCTCTTTTTGCGATCACTCTCTCCTTCGCCCACAAAGCCGTCCAGGTTCACCAAGCTCCACCTTCTGCAATTTCTTTCTCATTTTTATTTCGCGAAATGAAGTTAAATTCTCTTAATTATTCATTGTTATACCAATTTCTAGTTGGTTGCGTGGTAGGCAAGTTCCTTTCTTATGATAGGTTCCGGTGGTGGCAAAGATAGCGAAGAAAGCTGTTCAATTTTATAGCTCTAATTTTTAAATATTGAATTTGAATTTGTCAATTGATTTAGTTAGTTTTTTTTGGTATCATTACAGGGCCGCTTGTGCAGTATAAGAATCTAGTGGAGCAAGGGAAGTTGAAGCATGATCCATACCAAGAGGGTGTTGCTTCAGAGCTTGAGAACTTGCTTGCAAGGTTGGAGAAGTATGAGAAAGATATGGAAGAATATCATGTAAAATTGGAACTGGATATTTTGTTCTATTCTAATCTTTCTTCATCCTTTCGTTTGTGCCTAGCAATGTGCTTTTTTACTTGGTTATGGATGTTCAAGGATTCTGTAAGTTTTTGTCAATGTGATTTTAAAATCATAGTCTTCCACTTGTGGCAGTTAAAACTATCTGAATGGGAGAAGAGTAGGGAGAGTGAACGGCGAAAGCTTCTCACGGAGGAAGTTGAGCAGCAGCAGAAAGAGGAGGATTGGTGGAAGCGGTTGAACAATAAACTTGTTGATAGATGGTCCTCCCGGTAAATTTTGAGTCAAAGTTTAGGTGATTTGGTTTCAACCTGCTGCTTAAGCATGTGATCGGTTTGCTTCTGAGAATTTTCAATCAAACCTATATTTTTGTCTGAGTTTCTAATTTTGCTTCATTTATGTTTCCTTGGTTTGAAATTTGTTGATGTTTCCTTGTTTTGAGTTTTGCTTCAAATTATGTTTTCTGTACTAGTTACATTTTATTAAAGGGAGAAGTCTTTTGTGACTCAGTAAGAAACCAGAAAATATGGAGCCAGGGGTCGGAAAATGGGTGTCATATCTGAAACGTGAGAAGAAGTTGGATTCACTAGTTGGTCGACGTCCTACTGCTCCTCCAGCCCCAAAAGGACTTTACATATATGGCAATGTTGGCACAGGTAACTTCATTCTTTCATTTTTCTTTATTTCAGATGAATCTCTATGTTACCTGTAGTTCAAACTTCACCACCACTTAATTTATGGTTATCATAATGCTTTACGTTTATGCTTACATCATTTATATCAGCTTCCAGTTTTCATATAATGTCTGCTTTATTTTGCAACTTTTTTTCTGATAATCTTGATCACATTTTTAATGCCGAAGGGAAGACAATGCTGATGGACATGTTTTACAGTGCCACTGAGGGAATAGTTAAACATCGAAGAAGGTATCACTTCCATGAGGTGAGTATTTTTTCCTGGACTATTTATCATGTTTCTTTAGTCAGACTACTGTGAATGTAGCGCTGAAAGAGAAAGAGTTTAATCTTTTCCTATCAATATGCAGGCCATGCTTAGAATAAATGAACACATGCACAAGATATGGAAAACTCAAATGGAAGAGAAGTCCTTGCAGTCTAGCATTGCTGGTTGGATTATGAATCTTCCTTTTGACACAAAAGCTAAGGAGTGGCTAGCTGCAGAGGAAAGGTACAAGCAAGAGATGCAGATGAAAAACATACTTCCAGCTGTAGCAGATGAATTTTTCCTGAATCAAGAAGAGGACAGAAAGGGGGCTAGTATTTTGTGCTTTGATGAAATACAGGTAAATAAAAATGTAAAATCGTATTATAATAGATTCTCATTATTTGTATTGTAGGTTATTTTTTTCAGAAGCCATCATGACTGATTTAATTATTTAGAAAGTAAAATGGATGTAATGGGGTATTTTCATATGTATTATAATTCTGTTTGGTTTTCTTGCTTAACAATGGGCATGTACTGTTCCTTTCCACTTTTAGAAGTTTTTGGTGATCCATTTGAAAGGATTCTTTACGGTGGTGTAAACTTCATGTGGTTTTCCACTTTCCCTACCCCTTGTCTATTTCTTTATGCATAAGGTGCTTGGATTTCTTTTGTGCAAATAAGTTTTTTGCACCCCTATGTACACATTACCTCCAGCCTCCAGATCACACTGTCTGGAAGCAGGCTTTAAGGCATCACTGTTTTAGCTTGTAGGGTTGATTTTCTTCCATTGTTTTGTCCTGCCTATTTGATTCATTCTGTGAGCACTCTCTGCACTATGCTACTTGTAGCTTTTGCTGATCTGATCCTTTCAGAATCGCAAATTATAATGACTTTTTGATGCTCTATTTCAGACTGTTGATGTATTTGCTATTGTGGCTTTATCTGGAATTCTAAGCAGATTACTGAGCAGTGGAACCATTATTGTGGCAACCAGTAATCGAGCGCCGAAGGATTTAAATGAGGTGTGTGTTTTTTATTTGTCTCTCTTTTGCTGCATGTGGGTCAAGTTATTACAAGGATGATGTGTTTTTTATGTTGTGGGGATGGAGGAGCCTTGGAATCCAGACCTGTTGGATATGAGGTCTTATTTGTTTCCTATTCTCTTTCTTGGATAATTTGGCTTGTTCAGGCTGGTATGCAACGAGAAATCTTCCAAAAACTTGTATCCAAGTTGGAACAGCATTGTGAGAATGTATTAGTAGGAAGTGAAGTTGACTACCGTCGGTTTATAGCACAGAGATCAGCAAATCAGGTGAGAATTTAAAGATATCTATTTACAAATGGGATGTCATATTGTCAACTTTGCTATAAAACAATGATTTTCTTTTCTTGAATATTTGTATATTGATGGTATGCACCTCTGAATTCTATTTTCAACTATTGTGGTCAACTGGTCATTGATTTCTCTTATATGTCATCTACAACATATAGTTAACAAAGTCATTCAAAAGTAATAATTAAGAGCTGATATTGTGTTATGAATAGAAAGGAAAATAATCAATAGTTGGTAAGCATATACTTCACTATGATAAATTTAAATCTAGACCAATATATAAAGCGAATTGGGGTAGTTTGATTTATATTTTGGTCTTTCTCACATTTGTCTCTCACACAATTTGTAAAAATAATTCCAAAATGGTTTACGTGAGGAATTGAATCTAGTCTCTTCAAGTCGTACCCTTTACAAATTCTTTAACCACTAAGTTATAAATCTTGTTGTGTTTATTGTTTTATATAAAAGAAAATATAAAAATGCTCAATAAACACCAAAAATAAGTTTTGTGTATATTTATACATGTTTGTTCACTCATCTTTTTGTGTTTATTGTTTTATGTAAAAAAAATATAAAAATGCTCAATAAACACCAAAAATCAACTTCGTGTATATTTATACATGTTCTTTCACACATCTTTTTCAACAGAATAATCAGCTACCAGAATAATGAAACATATCATAATCAAAACTTGTCCCAGTAGAATAATCAAACCTTTTTATAGCATTATAATCAAAATTTTTCATGAACACCACATATGTATTCCTATACGGTGGCTTGGTGGCTGATTTTTTTATATTCATGTTGCACAATTATAAAAGATAGGCGCTAATATATAATGCTTAATTGGAACAATTTTAGTTTTAATGGTTAATCAAATGTAGATGCACTATTTCTGGCCCATTGAACCAGAAGCTGTCAATAAATTCGAGAAGAAGTGGCATGACGTAACAGGAAGGTTTGGAGGAAGAATAATCAGCAACACCATCTCAGTGATGTTTGGAAGGTACTCTACGAATCTAATTATAGTTAGTGCTGTCAAACAATGGTAAATAGACAAATAGTAACCTTGAATCATATAATTTTTGTTTCAATGACAGGACACTTGAGGTTTCTGAAAGTTGTGAGGGAGTTGCACGCTTCACGTTTGAGTATCTCTGTGGTCGTCCGGTACATTGTCTCTTTGTGTCCAGTTATTTCCAACTTTCTTCCAGCTAACACTGTCGTTAAACGGGATTCTATTTATTTATTTATTTACACCCCCCCTCCCCCCACCCCCTATTCTCTTTCCTCTCTCCCCAATTGGTTAGTTCACATGGAACATCTGGTGATTAAATTCCTACTTGATGTGGTTTTGATCTTGCCTCAATGACCTTAGGGTCAACTACACTCGCCTCAGGGTAAGGGGTATTGACAGTCTTGTATTAGAAATTTGGATCAATGTAGAATCCTTTTTTTAATAAAGTATTAGTTGAATACTAGGTGGCTTGAATTGCTCGAGTGAAATCCATAAAGCCTCATTTATTTGTATGGTATATATTGCAAAATCAGATCCCAAAATGATCATTTATCCACTACTGTAGCTATAGCATGCACCAATGAATATTTAGAGTAATAACAGTGCGAGTTATCATTGTTAGAAAACAAATTAAGCTTCAAAGTTTGATAGATAAATCATCCGCAGACGACCATGTTTGGGAGGTTTGGTTCTGAAAACTGAAAAGGGTAGGAATAGTACAATATCATGCTCTGTTGTTGTTCCTTAATCCCCATTTTTATGATGTAACTTGCTTTCAAGTTTTATTCTAGTGTTTGTGCATATACGACAACTTGTTTACTCTCTCTCTCTCGGCTTTCAGTTGGGTGCAGCTGACTATATTGCAGTTGCTAAAAACTATCACACTGTTTTCATATCTGATATTCCAGTGATGAGTATGCGCATCCGTGACAAGGTATTGTTACTGAAAGGTTGAGTTGACCTCAACTGTATTGATAATTGCCTTATTTTACTATGAAGGGAAATTTTAGGTTATGAAACTCGTATTCTCTCACTCTGTATCTGCATTATTTCATAGAATATTCCTAAATAACAGCCATTGCATTGAATTAGTACAATTGTTTCTGCATAGCCCTGTCTTGTTTTGATTTTTATATTGTATATATTTTACTTTTCAGGCAAGGAGATTTATAACCCTAATTGACGAGTTGTACAATCATCATTGCTGCCTTTGTTGCTTGGCATCCTCCTCAATTGATGAATTATTTCAAGGAACTGAGGATGGCACACTTTTTGACTTGGAGAGGTAACCTTGTTGATTTGTGTTATTTATGTTGTGCAGAAAGAACTTTCAGATTAAAAAGTATGAATCCTTTAGAGGAGCTCTAACCTGGTAATTGATTCTTATTCTTGTAGTCTTAAATTTTCTTCTGATGCCATGTAGCTGGGAACAGATGGCTCAGATTATAAACATTTTTCATTGAATTCCCAAATCTAGGTATTTTCAAAATCCCGGAAGCGTGCGGCAAGTCTATGTTGACTGATTTACAAACCGTGTTACAATTGCTAAAATGCATCATACATAATATGTGAGGCGAGGCAATAAGGAATTTTAGTCACAGTTTCACCAATATCTATTGTTAGCAAATGCAGTATTTGTACTGATAGGTTCCAAAAGTGATGTTTTATTGATTTAGTTAAAAAGTTGGAGGCCCTAAATAACCCTGTATCTGAAATCTGAATTTTTTAGTTCTCAGGTTTCTATCAAACTTGGGATAGAAGGCACGTAGATTTGATAAATAGCTACTGATTTATGTATATCTTATTAGAATTTTCTCAGTAGTGTATAAACTAGTGCTTATATAAGGCTTATCAACTCTGTTGCTGGTGGTATTCTAGTGATCAATGTTGCATTGCTAACTGAACCTCCGCAATCTCGTCTTGGTTTCAGTTTCCAGTTTGAAACAGAGACCGAAGGTGCTAAACTTCGCCGTGATGTCTTAGCAGAAGGCAATGTGGGTTCAGGAGGTACTCCTGTTGGTATCACATCCATATTATCCGGTCAAGAAGAGATGTTTGCCTTTCATAGAGCTGTAAGTATGACCTCCCAGCTTTTAGTTTCAATGGAAGCAAAAACACTGCTTGTTATGTTTTTTAACCTTTTGAAAGAACATCATTAACATCGGCTCTTTCTTGGAATGCTTGGTAGGTTTCGCGTCTTGTAGAAATGCAAACGCCATTGTACTTGGATGGAGTTCGCGATGTCCACCCTTATTTTCAGAGGCAATGTAGGAGATCTCAAAAATCTAGTGGCAGCTTACTCTCTGAGGCATCATCAATCTGAAAATAAGATTTTCATTCTATTTGTACCAAAATAACTGTTTTCCAACGGCCTAAACTCTGCTTGTTATTCCAAACAAGCAAAAGTTGGTGAGTGATCTAGTTAGTGTGATAATAATGTTCATTCTTTATTCCTTACAGCTATAGGTTCTAAATAATGCAGTAATGCATATGATAAATATGTACTTTGAAAAGTCCAAAATGTGCAAGTAATGCTGAAGGATATTGAATATTATCCTCATAATTGTTGTTTGATACTTTGATTCATCAAGTTTTCATTGTCAGTGTTATGTGTTGTGCAGATTTTTTATCTCTCTTTTATGGATACGCAAGCTACCTTTTACAGAGTTACCCATGGTTAAAAAAAGCTAAAAAATCGATGGTCTTATTTTTGCTAGTTAAATCGATGGGGTTTTCCGTTTTTATTTATTATCTTTTTGGGATCTGAAAAATCGATTGTTTATAAGTAACCTTTTTTGGGTCTGGATTTGAATAACTTCACTGTTATCTTTGATCACAAGGAATAGCCCAACAATATGGAAGAGTGACAAAGCAAATTAGCTTCGGTACGAATTATGTCTAAATATAATATTTTACGCATTCTCCTAAATGGCATTCACAATTATAATCTCTTTTATGCATGTAGTACACTTTGGATTTCTTAATTTTTCTGAAATTGTAGATCTTTATATTTGGAGAAAAATTATAGTAATTAACGTGAAAAACAAATTATAGAATTGGTCATAATGGTAGACTAACAAAAAATGTTAGGAGGCAATAAAAAATTAGCCTAAAATAATTTAAAATGATCATATTTTGTATTTTTAATTATTTATTTATTTATTTTTTAATTATTATTAGAATAATTGAGTAATTAAATATAATAAGCGTATAATTATAAATGTTACATATATAAAATTATAGATATTAAATTAAATAAATTAACTTTAGATTATTATCTCTCTAATATTATCGATAGATTAATTAAAAATTGAGATAAGTAATGCTTCTGTATAAAATAAAATAGGTAGATTACTAAATAGTATTACCCTATTATATGATTAGGGGTGACAAAGGATAGTCCGTCCCCGCGAAGGCTGTTCAAGAAAGAGAAAGGGGGAAGAAGGCGGCCTGCTCTACAAGCCAATTTAAAATGCTAGCTTGCTTAAGTTTTTTAAAATAAAGTAATAAAATTAATTTAAAAAATTATAATTAAAAAAATACAAATAAAAAATAGTTTTACTATTTTTTTTTAATTTTGAACTTTAAAAAAATATTTAAAATAATATTCGTCAATAAAATCTTTTTATTTTAAAAAACAAATCATATCATTTAAATATATACATGAAAGTGTAAAATAAAATAAATAAAATCAAAAACAAAAAAAAAATAAAAAAAGTTTGAAACATGCCTTGTTGTGCATGCAACGATTCATTCATAATAGAGTTTAAATCTGCGATGGATTAATTTTTGACAAACTTAAAAATGCTATGAAATAACCTGAAAAAAAAAATAATATATTTAAAAATTATACAATTATTAATTTTTGTATCACTAATAATTCTTTTATTAAGAAAAGAATAACTTTTGGCTTAATAGGTTGGTCTGTCCTCCTCTACCGAAATATGTGAATTTGACTGTGCAAGTTTGGGTTTTTTTTTTTTTTTTGAGGATTTTAAATTTTAATTTGACCCGTTTTTTATTGTGAGTTTGACTCGTTCTGCTATTTCTATATATGATTATTTAATCAAATTTTTGCATAATTTTATAAGTTATGAGTTTTAAAATTAGTTTTTTTTATTGATGTGCTAATATATATAATTAGTTATTTGTAAAAAATTCTTTAATGTTAATAATGCACAAAAATTAAATTCTTTATTTGTATATACCCAAAAGAATTATTTGTTATTTTTAAAAAAATTAAAATCCAATACAACATTTCCTTCCTTTTTTGGTTATAGAATTTATGGTTATTTCTTATTTTTTTAAATAAAATCCAATTTAATAGTTTCTTCCTTTTTTGGTTATACTTTTTTTTTTAAGATCACATTATTATTTTAGTAATTGATTTGGTGCTGATTCCTTTTTTTTTCATAACATTTTTTATTATCAAATAATCTTTATCTAAATACCAAAAATATTCTTACCTCAATCTACCAAAATCTTTAAATACCTCTTATTTATTGATATGGATATTGATTTCCAAATTCGTTGCTGATTGATGATTCATATTTATCTACATAATAATAATATTTAACATAAAAAATATTTAATAACAAAAATAATTAATTAAAAATAGTCAAAATTTATTTTATTTAATTTTTATTAATTATTATAATAATTAGTAAAAATTAAACAAGACAAGTTTGGATTTTTTTTTCCTTAACGTTACCAATTTAATACAAACTATTTCTCTATCATAATGCTGACACAACTTTCAAGTATTTTAATAAAAAATAAAGCATTTTTTTATTTTTAAAATTTGTTAAAAATTTTAAAAATATTTTTAAATTTTATTTTATTTTAATTTTATCTCAAAAAATTTTTATTTGCATCAAAATTCAAATATACTTCTGGTGACTAACTTTTCAAAAGATTTAGGATAATTTTGCAATAATTTACAAGACAACTTTTAACACAAGCAAATCAGATATAGTTGTCATGTATTATTATATGAGGATTGGTCTTAAATTTTTTGAAAATTTAGCTGTCAGGAATATATTTGATTCAAATAAAAAATTTCAAAAATAAAATTGAAATAAAATAAATTTAGAAATATTTTTAAAATTTTTTACAAATTTTAGAGATAAAAATTATATTTTACAGCCTATTTGAAAATTTTTAATAGTATATAATTGAATTGAATTCTAATGTTTAGAATGAATTAGTAAAACTATAGAATTGAATTGAATTCTAGTGTTTAAAATATTTATCAAATGAATTAAAATTTTATAATAGATAATTTTATTTTTTATTATTATAACATCATATTTAAATAATAAATATATTTATATATTAAATTATATACAATAATTATAAATGATATTTTTTAACTAAATTTGTTTACTTCTTTTAAAAAAATAGATTAATCTAAAAATATTAAATTTAAAAAATATTATTATTAATAAAAAAAATAAATGGTTCTTCATGTTTGGTTCCAACAACAAACCAACAATAAAAAATAAATATGAACTATCAAGAACTAATTTGTTAAATGGTTTAAAGACATAGCAAGTAAAACAAAACTAGATATTAACGTTAAATTATAGCAATTAGTTAAATTATAGCAATTAATTCATGTTATTAAAATGGAACAAAATTATGCTACTTTTTGTTAGTGTCATGATTGACACAACTTCACTTAAAATGTTAAGATATATTGACAAACGTTTAGTGTCATTAATCTAAGTTAAACACATAAAATCTATATGTGTGGATAATTTTTTTAGATTTATATAGTAGACCTTTCAAAAAATAAGTACATATTATATTAAGTGACTTAAAGGAAAAGAAATGAAAGAGAATGGAAGGGAAGATAATGAAGATGGTAAGAGAAAAAAGACCGTGTGTTAAAAAGTGAGGGACGTTAAGAGAATGTGAATGACAAAAGTTAAGAAGAAGTAATTAGGTTATAAGGATATTTTAAACATTTTAAGTTTTAAGTAAAATTACAATGGAATAGAATTTTAAATCGGACCTATTTAGGTCGGAATTGATTTTGAGAAAAAATAATAGAATTGAATTGAATTCTATCTAAACTAATTTAATTATTTTGTTTTAAATACTGGAATTGAATTCAATTTCTATAAAAATTGAGTTATAAAGAATTTTCAAATATCCTGTTACTCTTTAATAAATTATTAACATTTTGTTTGGATGTAGAAAAGAAAATGAAAGAAAAGAAAATAAGAGAAAAAAAAAAGAAGAAAAAAAAAAGTGGAGTTATTTGTATATTTTTTGAATGAATAGAAAATAGATAAAAAAAATAAAAAAAATCTTCTGTTTGAATAAAAAAAATAAAAAAAAATTATAATAGTATAAAATTATATTAATATCCTTATCATAAAATAAAGTATAAATATTTTTATTTATTTATATTTTATTATATTTTATAAATATTATAAAATATTATAATTTTATATATTTAATTTAAATTATTTATTTAATACATATAATGCTTAAATATAAATTTTTATTATAATAATATATTAAAATTAAATTTATATTTATAATTATTAATAATAATATAACTAAGAGGAGTATTGAAAAATAAAAATATAAAAAGTTTTTTTTTTGTTTTTTTGCTTGAGATGAAAAGAAAATTTTTTAAATAAGACCCATACAATGTTTTTTTTATAACAAAAAAAAAATATTTTCTATTCATTTTCTTTCTATTCATCATTTTCTTTGTACTCATTTTTTTTCTAACCAAACATAGTGTAAATGTAAGCCAATTACTTCCTCAATGTATAGAAACTAGAAAGTATAAAAGTTAACCTTAAAATCTGAGACAGCGACATCAACTAGCTAAAAACAGAGTCACCAAAAAAAAAAAAAAAGTAGGTACAAAACACGTCAAACTATGTCAAATAAAGAAGAATATATCTCTTTGAATTCACTTCCCAAACTTCGTTACACCAACCCAGACTTCCAACCAAACCAAAAAATAACAGGGATTGGTCCTCTAATTTTAGTTTTTTGAATTAAGAAAACGTTCACATCAAATAAAAACATTTCATGAAATCCTTTTTTATAAATAATAATATGATAAATTTGCTTTAATTTATTTATTTAACAAAAATGGGGAAAGAAAAAAAATCATATGATGTCGATACAACATACAAGTAACAACGAAATAAAGTACATGAATCAATCAAATTTGCAAGTATAAATAACATAAGACAGATCCACATTTCTACTACTCTTTCTAATGTGTTGAACACTTGAAAGAGAGAGAGAGAGAGAGAGAGAGAGAGAGCAGCGCTACGCTAAGAAAGATTCACGTTCACCTAACACCTCTCTGTAGCTGCCGCCACCTTATATTATCTCTCTCGTTTTCATCGCCTTTCCCATTTAACAGTTTTTCCTTCTTAATATCCCTCTCGTTCACCAACCCTTCCAAGCTAAAATCATTTTTATTTTTTAATTATTTTATTTATTTATTAAACCTTGGGAACTGGGGAGGAAAGGAATAACAGGTTTTGTCACACAAGGTTTTAGGTTCATCAATTCATGGGTGGAAGAACAGGAATTCAGCGATTTCACCACGATGATGATAACCGAAAACAAAACGATTGGTTTTTTCTCTCTGTTTCCGGTTTAGGTTCTTCTCATTCTGAATGGGCTCTCAACCCAGGTGGATTGTTCGCAAGCGTAGGTCAAATGGGAATGGGGTTTGGTGCACCAAACCCTACACCTTCTCCCTCTTCTGATTCCCAAGGAAGCAACAATGGAGTCAGAATCCCCTGCACTGAGTTGTACGTGAAGTACGTGCATTCAGAAGGGAAAGTGAAGATTGTTTCTGAATCGGAGGAGTTAGTTATGGAGGAAGAGGAAGGTGTTAAGGGGAAGAAGAAAAAGGCTGGGTTTTTTGGGGTTAAGATGAAGGTTAAGGTGAAGAACCCTTCACTGAGGAGGTTGATTAGTGGTGCATTCGCGGGTGCAATTTCGCGAACTTGCGTGGCGCCATTGGAGACAATAAGAACTCATTTGATGGTTGGGAGTAGTGGCCATTCAACAGGTGAGGTGTTTCAGAATATCATGAAGACTGATGGCTGGAAGGGATTGTTCAGGGGTAATTTTGTCAATGTCATCAGGGTTGCTCCTAGCAAGGCTATTGAGGTAATAAATATATTATGCATTTTCAATGCTTTTTGTTGTATGTAGTTGTTAGTTATAAGTTTTAAGATCAATTTGTTGTATCTGTAAGAAATTGAATGAGTATTTGTTGGTTAGCTATATGTATGATCAAAAAATTTATCAATGAATAGTAGAATAATTCATCTGAATGATAATACTAATAGGTAGTTTGTGAAGTAATCTATCTCTAAAGGTTTTCTACTAAGTATAGATGTCTGTTATAGCCTTCAATTCATGTAGCATGTGCTACTATGCTATACATATTTGTTACAAGTAGTTGAATGTTATGCTGTCAAAATGTTATGCCTAACTTTCAATTTTATATGTTGCATCTCCTTTATTACCTCATAGATCCTGAAGCTGGTTGTGTTAAATCATATTTTCAATAATGTTGATAAAGAGCCTTTTTTTTTTTAACTCTCTTGTTTTCGATACTCTTGTGCATCTATGCTATGGCCATTTTGTCAATTAACCATGAAAATCCACATGACTTGAAAGGGCCAAGTGGATTTTCGAATTGAGAGGATCCACTGCCTCAGGTTGGACGAGTGTTTAAGCATATTAGATGGCCCTTTAGAAAGGTCAAAATGCAACTTGTCTCTAATGCATCCATGATCACTTAATTTAAGTAGCTCAGAATCTTTATCCTTTAATCCTCTTCACTAGATTTCCATAGTTTTCATGTCTTTTAATGAGGTTAATTACCTTTTATTTTCAGCATAAACTGAAGTGTTTATTATCACTTTCGTTGGCCGTATTTTGGTGTAGCTATTTGATCTTTGTAGATTTGCTTTTTTGGTGGGGATGGCATGATGAGCTTGGTTAATTTATTTTAGTGATGGAATACCAAAATCATACGCATGATGAGAAGTCCCATATTTGCAATTAAGGGAATATGCTTTGTTTTCAGGAAAGAAAAGCATCGAATCTCATTATCTTTTGTTTACTCTTTAAATAAAACTTTAAAAAGATAAAAATTCATCTTTCAAACCATGACAAGTTATGCTTGTTTCAAACATTTTCTTCTGTGACCCGTTTTTTTATATATTAACAATTCACATCTTGAAAAGAGTTGTTGTCTTTTAGATAGTGATCAAATCTACTCTTGCACTAATGCTCATCTGTCTCATTATATTTCATTTGTTTCTGCACAGCTATTTGCTTATGACACAGTTAACAAGAATCTGTCACCAAAGCCTGGGGAGCAGGCCATGCTTCCTATTCCTGCGTCATTGATTGCAGGTGCCTGTGCCGGAGTTAGTTCAACTATATGCACATATCCTCTAGAGTTGGTCAAAACTCGACTGACCATCCAGGTGCACACTTATAAAATCAAACCAGAGTGTGATTTTCTTTTCAATATGTATCTTCTAAGCATCATACCGAAAATTGGAAACAAAATTTAAGCTGCGTTGGTGATTTTGCAGAGAGGTGTTTATAATGGTTTAGTTGATGCATTCTTGAAAATAATTCAACAAGAAGGTCCTGGTGAACTTTATCGAGGACTCGCCCCAAGTCTTATTGGTGTAATTCCATATTCTGCCACCAACTACTTTGCATACGACACATTAAGAAAAGCATACAAGAAAATCTTCAAACAAGACAAGATTGGAAACATTGAAACGCTCTTGATAGGATCCGCTGCTGGTGCCATATCGAGTAGCGCAACTTTTCCACTCGAAGTGGCTCGCAAGCATATGCAAGTGGGGGCACTCAGTGGAAGGCAAGTTTACAAGAATGTTGTTCATGCCCTTGCAAGCATACTTGAACAAGAAGGTATTCAAGGATTGTATCGAGGGTTGGGACCTAGCTGCATGAAGTTGGTGCCAGCTGCAGGTATCTCTTTCATGTGCTATGAAGCTTGCAAGAGGATACTAGTAGAGGATGATGATGAAGAATAGAATGAGTTTATTTAGCTATCTAAGGCTTATAAAGCAATGACCTAAGATTGCTATTAAGAGGAAGAGGTGCAATTTTTTCCCCTTCAAATGACTACTTGGTTAAATTATTTTGGATTTCTTTTAGATTATTGGATTCTTTTTTATCCTCTATTCAGTTTTGATAGGCAATTGAGAATGGAATTATGGCTTGTTTTTTGCAATCATTTCTAGTGGCACCTAGCTATATTTGGTAGTCAGTACTTGGTTTCTT
This sequence comes from Arachis ipaensis, assembly GCF_059453495.1. Lineage (NCBI taxonomy): Eukaryota > Viridiplantae > Streptophyta > Magnoliopsida > Fabales > Fabaceae > Arachis > Arachis ipaensis. The sequence goes on along the minus strand of NC_142441.1, from coordinate 145,752,082 downwards.
ACTAACTGCTCATTGTTACAGTGTAAAAGACCCAAAAGGATAAAGGGTGGTTGTGCTATCATGTTCATAGAGTTTTTCATTTCTCTTGTCTGTTATTTTTAGCTTCCCACTAAAGTTTGAATCTTAAAATAATAATGGTTACGGGTGAAAATTGGTCCTTGAAATATTTGTAGGACATCAATTTAGTTGTCAGAGAAATGGATGCTGGCAACGATTTTAATTTTATTTCTTTTGTTACTTGGTACTAAGATATATTTTTATGTTTTGTTGAGAAATTTCATCTCTTCTCGTGCTATAGACCCTTATTTGAATGAGCTTTTCTCAAAAAGATTTTTGAAAGTAGGTTACTTTTATATTCAACCATGTAAACGGCATATATATTTGGTGTGGCATGATATGTCCATAAGATAATAATGGAATGTATATTATGCCCAAAAATAATAACGCTTAGGAAATCATTTTTAGAAGAAATTATGTTTTGACACAGCACACATTGCTCGAATGGTTTGGAGATCACTTTCTCGTTTTTTTCTCCGTTCATAAATTGTAATGACTGATTAAGTATTTTACAATGCTATAAACTGTGAAGGTTAAACTTTCAAATGTTACAAATGAATCTAACTATTTGCACTAGAATTTCAATCTTACTAGATGAAACTGGTAAAAAGAATGCTATATAACATTGCCAAACTCTAAAAACATTGGCAAATATTTCTAAACCACTTAACAGATCCTTAATGTTGAATTATGACGGAAAAATTTTCATACTTATGCAAACAAAATCCAACATAAACAAACCACTTAACAGACAAATTAACAACAAAGTAGATAGCTAACGGAACCTTAACTAATAGTAAAGGTTTGCAACTAAACACTTTTGTTGGTAGAATGATGCTTGAATAAAATTTTGACACAATTTGTTAGTGCATTCAACCTAATGCGACAAATGATAATCCCACCTTTAATGTTATGGCATGCACTCCAGTAGCTAATTGGCCAATATTATTGTTATAGCTCATTTGATCAAGAGATAAAGTCTCAATACGTTGTAACTTAGCCTATACATTACCAACCACTATCTCCAAATCTCTGGTTTGCCTCCGCTTTTTGTTGCTCCAGAATTTCGCGTATCTTGGGATTGTGGAAACGATCACGAACGTATTTCCTCTCCTCGGCTTGTATCTCCTTGATGGCACTGGGATATGGGTTTGGAGGAGGTTTCTTTCCTTGAAGACGCGCAATTTGCTTCAAGCGAGCATATGCTTTCTTCTTTTCCTTCTTCTCTGCCAGATATTCCATCTAAGAAAGAAGAAATTTCAACTAATCATTAGAGGACAAAAGGGAGAAAACAGATTGTAGAATGATCATCATATGCAGGAAATTTCAGGTTACATACATCAGCTACAGCCATTGCTTGTTCCTCATTTATGCCCTGCTCTTTCAACTCAAGAACCCTCAAGGCATATATACGTGACGGAGGATGATCAAAAGCAGATATCCTGTTCCAACATTACATACAAAGGAATCATTGACTACAACATTTGATGCTAAATAGCATAGACATGCAGACAAGGGCTATGCTACGTACGAGACTTCATGACAAAACTGGAGGCAACTTGAAATTTTTACAGTACACTACTCTTTGGAAGTATTTAAAAGATATTCCAATGACGGATTTAGGATTCTTAGAAAATTGCTAAAACCAGCATAACTTAATCCCTTTTTTTATGTATGTGCGGCACAGATTAACAATAGCGCTAACACATAACTTGAGAAACAATGTGAACCATGCCATATTTGTATTGGAAAAATAGCACTTGAGGTTTGAGGACCACACAACTATCATAAAACATAAGAAAGCACAAAATAATCAGATAGCAGCCCAAAAAACTTATAGACTCTTTCATACTGTTCAAGTGCAAAGTTGCGAACAGGCTATTGGCTTGGCTGACACTGTTCACAACATGACTAGTTCAACAATGCATATTTAGCTACTCAGTCCCCTCATGACCACATCATACATATCACACTGTAGAAACCAAACTCATCAAGATAGCAGTACATCACACGACAACACAAAGAATGATTGATGCTTGAATATTGTAACTGGATACACAGAGGTAGGAGAAAAAGGGCATACTTGATTGGATCATGGTATTTCGAATCCGGATATTTTTTGTAAAATTTCTTCACGTAGGCATCCTCAGGAAGAGTAATGGTTTGAATTTTACCCTCTGCTCGAGGAAATGTTGCTGGTGGAGCTCTAGTAAACACAGTCAGAAGAGAATACAGGAAAGTGGTCACCCTTATGGGAAAAAAAATGACCATGAAAAATATTAACACTACTACAACTACGATAACAACAGCTATGCTTTGTCTCATTAGGTGGAATAAACTACATGGATCAAATGCCGTCAATATACTCTTTTGTGAATCATATCCATGTCTAAACAACTTGTATGTAAAGTTTTTCAATAACTTCCCATATAATTTCCTATGTCTCATTCTCTATCTCTAGCTATAAGACTACCCTCCATTAGATACACTTACTCTATTGTGAATCATAACCATATTCAAACTTCAACCCATTAAATTTAATTTTTTTAAAAATAATTTTCCTTATAATTTTCTTAAGCTTCCCTCTACCTCTCTAGCTAAATGACTATTCTGCATTTGATACTCTCTTAAATACTGGGGCCTCCGAAATCCTTTGTCGAACATAACTAAACTGCCTAAGGCAAGATTCTGCCTCTACAGCATTAGAAGATTGGTATCACACAACTTGAAGAATTAAGTAAATAATAACCAACCTAAAAATGCTTACATTGATTCAGTGAGAATGAAAAAAGAAAATAATTATAACATTAACAATAATATGAAATAAAATGCACAAGGCTTCTCATGATTGATATAAAAAACCTAAATTTGACAAGAATTATGAGTCCAGCCATGTTAAAGCTTCCACTGTTTGGTAATTTTCCTAGCTATTGCAATGCCTTCTATGCCTCAGGGTTAATATGATTGTTTCTTTAAGCTAGGGCGTTGAGTATATAATCATGAACAAACACATCTTCAATTCATGTCCTAATTATTCATGCGTTCAAATTGAATGATTTGCATCGCGCCCCTTTAAAATTTCCCAGCAAATAACATTGTTCCCACCCAGAAAAAAATAAATAAATACATAAATAAATTTACAATCTAAACTGAAATCTGAAAGCAAAATATTTGACTGAAGCCATGTTAAATGCCCAATTAATTGCAGTAGTTGAAGAGATTGAATCCAAAATCAGGGTTCAAACATAAATCCCAATAATAAGAAAGGAAGAGAGAAAGTAACTGACTCTTCCATGGCTTTGAGCCAGAGGGGTTCGGCCTTGGCCATTCCCTTGACGAGTTTTTTAGTCTTAGAGAGCAAATTTCCTCTCATAAACGACATTTTTAGCGCCTCCTTCCTCTTCTTCCTCTTTTCTGAAATGTTCTCTGAACTCTCTCGTGTTTGGAAAGTGAAGAGGCAAACTCGTGAGGAAGACTTTGCGGTTTTACCATAAAACCCTTCGGTTCAGATTGGATTCTTTTCAATGTTTTCATTGACGGACTGGATCAATTTAAAAATAAAAAATTAAAATATGGCCTAAGGTATACATTTTTTTAGTATATAGTCATTTTAGCATTAAAAATATTTAATTTTGACAAAATAGCCCATACTATTTGTTAAATGGGGTTGATATTTAAAAATTTATTTTATCAACAAAAATTAAGGTCTATTTTATCAAAATCAAAATCTTTTAGCTATCAAAATAATTATTTACTCATTTTTTTTATACAATCTCTTCATCAACCTCAAATTAACTTAGTTTAAATGTTTAACATCGACTCAATCTAAAATCTTATCCACGTTTACAGTGTATTGTTTTATATTTGGGTATATTATTTTTATTTGGTATAATTTTTAAGTTGAATTTAAGTTATCTTTCGAATATATATTTAAAATATATATTTTACATTAGAATTAATTATTTTTAATATTATATGATATTATTTTTGTTTTAAAATAATTTATTATAATATAAATATTATATAATATTTGTGAAATTAAATATTTAAAAATAAATATTTATTAATTTATTAGATACAATTTATACATTAATTATGTATCGAATCAATTCAATTTAATATATTACATATTTTTTTTTGGAATTAATGTAGGACTTCATTCAAATATCTAAATTAAATTTTACAGAAAATCTTTACGTACAAGTCTTTTTTCTATACAAGTCTTACAAGGCCTCAATATTCCTTATTCCTAAAACGCGCTTCTCTTTAGACGTATGTTTCACGCGCCTGTTTTACAGATTTTTCAATTAATCAACGCGTGAATATATAACTTCCTTTTTCAAAAGGATTTCGTTTCTTTTTTCGAATTTCTTCTCCGTTTCCTTTCCTTCTCTCTTCGATCTCTTTCAAGCGTTTCTCTGTGCCTTCTCCTTCGTGTTTGACTTGCGTTTCTCTCTGCCTTACGTGCTTCTAATTTTTTGTTTCGTTTTGCGTTTGAAGATAATGGATGATTCAACTTCAGATTCTCAGCTGAACCAGAGCGCAGTAGATTTTAAAACTGAATCCAATGAAGTTCCTGATGTGTGATTTAGTTTTAGTTAGTAAATGAATCTAAATTTGAATTTGATTAGTAGTTTTTTTATTGTGTAGCTGAATAATTTGTGAACCTTGCCTGTGATATTTGCTGTTTGTTCTTCCTTAGTTGAATTGAATCTAATGCACTAGTTCTCCTTATGATTAAAATAATTTTGTCCATTTTATATCAGACATTTGGGTGTAGATCAGTAATAATTAGGTGCATTTAAGAAAATTTTGGGTGCATTTACAGTTTGTTACAGTTTATTATTTTAGTTGAATTGTTTTAGTTTCTATTTTAATATAGTGTATTTTTTGAGTTTATTTTTGCAGATCTTCTGTGCAGTTGATGACCAGTTTATCCCTAAGGTTGGGATGACTTTTAAAACCCTTGACGATGCTGCAAAATTCTACAAGGATTATTTAAAGGTTGCAGATTTTTCTACAAGAGTTCGGTGCACAAATAAGAAGGAAAACGAAATTAAGAATCAATTGATTACATGTACTAGAGCGGAAAAATGGAAATCAAAAATATCTCCGACTGAGAAGACAAATCCCTCAGCTGGTTTAAATTGTCCTGCAAGAATTTATATACACATATTGAAGGATGTTGGTATTTGGATAATTTCGAAGGTCGTGTTGCATCATTCACATCCCTACTGTCTAGATCAAGCAAGATGCTCAAACAGCATAGGGAACTAAGCATGTCCGTGCGTCGTACAATAGAGAATAACGAGGAAGTCGGTATCAGACCTAGCAAAACTTTTCAATCATTTGTTGCAGCAGCCGAGGGTCACCGCGATTTAAATATTATCGAAAAAGACGTGAGGAATTACATCACTAGAGAAGTGCGGAATATTTCGGAACAAGAGGATGCAAAAGAATTCGGGAAATACTTGTTAAGAATGAAAGAGAAGAATCAGAATTTCTTTTTCGAGCTCGAACTCGAGGACGATTAGTCCATTAAGCTTGCTTTTTGGGCAGATGCAAGGAGCAGAGCTGCCTGTGAGTATTTCGGAGATGTTATTTCATTTGACACCACCTACAATACAAACAAGTAACATGGTATTCTGGTTTATGATGATGAATTTATGTTGTTTTATGAATCTGTTGCAGAGATGTATATTGGCATTTTTTTGGTGCATAGAATCATTATTTGGGTGCATTTTGTTGATTATAATTCTGTTTTGTGGTAATCTGTTTCAGGTATAATCTGGTTTGTGGTGCTTTTGTCGGGGTGAATCACCACGGTCAGTCAACACTTCTTGGATGCGCTTTGATGAAAAACGAAGAAATTGAATCATTTAAATGGTTATTTCAATGTTGGCTTCGTTGTATGGGAGAAAATGTTCCGAAATGGATTCTCACCGATCAATGTGCGTCAATGAAAAGGGCTATCGAGGCTTGTATGCCCACAACAATTCACCATTAGTGTATTTGGCACATCACGAAGAAGATTCCAAGAAAATTAAACAGGTACAAGGGACATGCAGAAATCGAACAAGAAATGAGCCAAGTTGTTTGGAACTCTCATAGCAAAGATTCATTTGATAGGAATTGGAATGATTTTCTGCTGAAGTATGGTCTTGTCAAGTGGCTTTCAGGTAATGTTTTTTAAAATCTGCAGCAGATGTGCAAATTGCATATTTTTAGGTGCATTGTAGTCTGATTTGGGTGTATTTTGCAGATCTTTATGAAGACCATCATATATGGGTTCCAATTTATCTGGATCACCACTTCTGGGCTGGGATGAGAAGCACACAAAAGAGCGAGAGCATGCATTCATTTTTTAACAAGTTTATTACCCGAAACAGCTCGCTTATTCAATTTGTCAAACAATACGATAATTGCCTCGGAAGCAGGGAGCAAGCAGAGAGAGGATTGGATGCTGCAAAATTTCATACGGTGATACCGTGTGCAATAAAATCCTCCATTGAAGCTCAGTTTCAACATGTGTACACTCACCAAAAATTTAGGGAAGTCCAAGCACAATTCAGAAGGAAGGCGAATTGCATCACAAGATTAACGAACTCCGCTCTAGGCTATTCAGTATACGAAGTTGGAGAACAAGTTTCCAGTTCAATATTCAACAAGTTTGTGGTTACTTACGACTCAGTAGTAGCCCAAGTTGAAAGGCCAATGCTTATTATTCGAGTCAATAGGGATATTGTGTCGTCACGCACTAAGCGTGTTAAGCTTTGAACGAGTAACCCAAGTGTCACCGAGATATATATTGGAATGATGGAGCAAGACGATAAAGAGGCGACACACACACATCAAGAGCATCCGCGACGAGCCACTGTTGGAGCCAAGAAGCAAGAGGTTTGACGAATTGGTGTTTCGTTCGCAAAATATTTGCGAATTTGCATCAGAATCGGAAGAGCTGACTGCCATTCTGCACCGTGCATACGATAACGTCATGGTTGAGATGGAAGAACCGAAAGCCAAAAGGAAGGGGACATGTTCATTATCTCACGAAGATGCCAACTTGGAATCCGTTAACGAGCTTTAAAGGCCCTCAAGGGTTCGAACAAGAGGACGTCCAAAAAATAGGCTAGGTTCAAAGTTGGACAAATAGATTGCAAATGCTTCAAAGAAGAAGAAAACGAAAGCTTTAAACGAGGTAAAAGTGATGTTCTTTAAATATGTGGTGATTGAGTTTAATTTTCTTGTTAATAGTTTTGCTAATATGTGAGTTTATTATTTTCAGTTAAACCTCTTTGATGCTGCATCAGTGGTACGTCCAAATTCCAGCCAATATCACGGACATGTTATGAATTATCAGTTCAGGGAACCAGCAGTAGAGGATAATTTTTTGGGTGTATAGTTACAGAATATGGGTGTAAAGCTCAGTTTTTTAGGTGTATTTCTGAATTTTCTTGTGTATGACATTTTACATTTATATATTTTCAGATGCTGCTGTTTATGTTATAAATTATTGTTTTGTTTAGTTTTTATGGTTTAGGGTTTAGGGATTAGGGTGTAGGATTTTAGGATTTTAGAGTTTTAGGGTTTATGTCTTTAGGTATTTAGGGTTTAGGGTTTAGGGCTTTAGGTATTTTAGGGTATATATTTCGGTGTTTACAAGTTATATTTGGGTGCATAATTAGGGTTTAGGGTTTAGGGTTTAGGTTTCAGGGTTTAGTGTTTAAGTTTTAGGGTTTAAGGTTTTAGGTTTAGGATTTAGGATTTAGGGTTTAGGGTTTTAGGGTTTAGGGTTTTATGGTTTTAGAGTTTTAGGGTTTAGGGATTAGGGTTTATGGTTTAGGGTTTTAGGGTTTTAGAGTTTAGAGTTTTAGGTATTTTAGGGTATATATTTGGGTGTTTACGGGTTATATTTGGGTGCATAATTAGGGTTTAGGGTTTAGGGTTTAGGGTTTAGGGTTTAGGATTTTAGGGTTTATGGTTTTAGGTATTTATGGTATATATTTTGGGTGTATATGGGTTATATTTGGGTGCATAATTAAAGTAATTGGGTGTATTAGTTAGTTTGGTTTTGTTTTCCTTCATTTTCAATGTACCTGTAATTTACAACTTTTGAATACAGCACAGACAGTTTATTTATGCAAACAAATTTTATAATACAAATGAATAAAATATTCACAAAATTTACAAGTGTTCAAACTATTTCAAAACTACATAAAACTGAAGTCAATCACTGTCACTTTCAATATCATAAGAATCTACTTGACAATATGGGCTCAACAAAGTTGCAGATGGCTTCGACAATCTCATTGTTTCACTTCCCTTGATCGCTGCATCTCTGTCACGATTCATGTCATGAAAAGAATTCGGGAAGCGAATTCAACTCTGAAGTGGTCGACCTCCGCCTACAGTTTGAAAGAATATTATTTGAATTAAATCTATTAATTTAGAAAAGTAATAGAGAGTTATATAGTTTTAAATATAATTACCTGAGCCCAATTGTCCCACTCATACTTTTCCTTTTTAACGTTTTGAGGCTCGATTATTTCAAGCCATTTCATGACATAAATAGCACAATCATAGCTAAAAACCAAAAATAATTTAGCAAATTAAAATAGGACAGCAATTGAAGACACAATTTTTCAGAGTGAAAGATCTTTACTCTGTTTTTTGGCCTGAAATGTCAATGTAAGGAGGCTCAATTTCACGATCTTTTTTCTTGAGAGATGCCCCCGGTATATACCCTAATTCTCGAAATCACATACCTCTAAAAACAAAAAACAAAGTCGAATATAAGAATGAATAAGTCTAATAAATCAATACACCCAAAGGTTAACAATATACACCTTACTTTGAATTGAAATGCACCCAAATTTCAAAACGCAAAAAACATAACCAACTTACAATAAATTTATTTAGCTTCATTATGTCTTTGGAGGGACACGTCTTGTGATAGGGGTCAAGTATATAAAATCTTTTCTTTCTTACATCAGCCACCTATATCTACCAATGATTTGAATAGCAAACAGGTGCAAAAATATGAAACATCTCCACATTGAACAGTGTTTTAGTTTAATTCATAGATAACCAAAGAATTGTGATAAGAAGTTTTAGGAATGAAAACTTACATATGAATGTGATGTTAATTTTTTCCGGTCCAAAAAGGGTATAAACATTGGGTAGTCTTCGACATTAAATGACTTTTTGGATTTCGGCCGTAAGAACTCCCCATTTGAATGATTTCCAATGGCCATGTTCTGCAGCATTTGTGAAACACCCAAAGAAATCTTTTAATGCACTCAAAAGATAACAAAATGCACCCAAATTTTAATACATTACACCTTACCACAATATTAGGTGGGAGACAGTAAATTTCTTCCTGGAATCTTTTAATATTCTGTTGATTGAGGATTAAGCCCATGACAGTGACAATCTAGAAAAACAAAACAGCCAAATTAATTACATCAATCAATATTGCAGTCACATGTCATAACATAATTATTAATCTTATTCTAATCTTACGTCAGCTTCAATATATGAAGTAGCTTTTAAGGATGCAAAGTGGACTCTTGACAGCACCAACGGTTGTTGGGCGTTCAGTGCATAGTGAATCATACTCATCAGTACTATCGTCTGCGTATGTCCTGATACGTGTCGCCCAGAGGTAGCATTTTTCTTTCATTTTGGCTGACATTAAATTTCTCCTCACAGGAGTTTCAAATTTGTCAAAAATCTGGCCCACGGTTTGCTTTTCAGTTGGCGGAGTTTTACCTTCTGGAAAATTTGGTGTTTTTTTCTCTACTCTTTGCAATCTTTTTCACCAGCACATCTAATTCTTCTATTAGTATTGTGATTTCTGGACTTTTTACCACCTGAGCTTCTGCTTGCCCAACACCCTCTTGGGTCTGTGTTTCTTCTTGGCTTGAATCAGTCAAGTCAAGGCTGAATGATGACACCGGTAATTCTTTAGGTACATAGGACGATGTCCTAGCCATTATCAATAGTGTAGTAGCAGTCGCTTCAGAGGCTGGATCCCTGCGTGTTGACATATATCGTACTATAAGAATAAGAATAAACGAATGATATCGAAAATCAATTTCTATTTTGATGAACTTACATTTTAGATGGAGCTGGTGGCATTGTTGGTGTGCTTTCATCAAATTTTTGGGGTTCTGGAGTGCTGTGGCGTTAGAGAAAATGAATCAGATTATAAAAAAAATCAATTTCAGCTCAATTTTCAGGATATATACTCAAATAAGATAACAATATACCCAAACAATAACGAAATGCACCCGAATAATTTTGCTCACCTCTCTGTTGGGGGGATGGTTCAAATGGTGGCACAGGACTTTCTGATGTTGCCTGGGATGAAGGCAGGCATAGTTGAATTAAAACTATAAACAAGACAAAAATTAAATGTTAAGAAAATCCTTTTAAAATAGATTAGATGGTTGAAATTTAGTTATAAAACTTACATATCAAGCGATTGAGAGGATGGTCAAAAAACGATGATCTGTTGTTGAGCTGGGTCACTCAACGATTCTTCTTCCCGACTAAACCTGAAATACACGCAAATAAGATAACAATGCACCCCCAAAATGCTTTTTTCTTTTTAGAACTTACGTAGTTGCAGATTTTTATTTTTTTTCCTGCCTTTTTTTTTCTTGAATAAAAATTTAAAGGGCTCTTTGTTCTAAAAAAATATATATACAGTATTAGAAGAATAGGATAAAAAAAGAATTTAGAAAATGGTATAAGAAAAAGAAATTACATAAAATCCGAAGGTTTGTTTACACTGCTTTACTCCGTTTGTCCTTGAAACAAAGGATCAGTCTCGGTTGCTAAGCTTACCTCCGGTATTCTAAGTACAGAATAAATATCATTCAGTAAATAATACTATTCAGGATATCAAAATTCTATCAATTAACGGAAGATAAATAATCAGCAACCAAAACACCTTAAAAAAGGTAATATGCACCCAAATTCAACATACCCTTGATGATGTTGTCTTAAAAATCCTTCTATTATTTCAGTTCCAATTTCAGTTATGACAGTACATTCAAAAGTACATGTTAACAAAATATAGTTTTGATTATAGAGTTTAAGATAGGTTTAGAAAGTATTTTACCCATCGTAGGAATGCTTTTCTTCTTCTGAAGACGAATCATCAATTACGTGCTTTCTTTTTCTGGATTGCGTCCTAAAAATAAAAAATTATGAATCAGACAAATACAACAATATTGATTATGAGATACCATCGAAGGCAGTTCATACTTTTTGGCGGCAATGTGAATTTTTTTTGCTTGTTTTTTGTTTTTTAACTGGCAAGGATTTTTCACTCCTAAAATTAAATGAGAAACCATGTGTTAATACATTAAATTTTGATAGAAACAGAAAAGAAAGTAATGATAATTTCAGAATCTTACTCATCAGTGAATTCACTTTTGCTTTCTGAACCGGAATCCTCCAAAATCTGCTTCCTCTTTCTGGATTCCATTCTGGAAAGCAAACAATTATTAGGGAAAAACACCCTAAAATTGACAAAATGCACCCAAAAATATTACTTACTTTTTGGCTCCCCTTTTAGGTTGTTTCCTTGTAGGTTCCTCTGAGTCTTCTTCCAACTCAGACTCAGAGGAAACATCAACATCAGCCTCTGATAAATCATTCTCAGAGGAAGAACTTGGTTTCTTTTTTTTTTTGTTTTTTTCTTTTCTTCTTTTTCTTCTTTTTCTTTCATTTCTTTCAATTTCTTTTTTGTTTCTGCCATCTTGACGATTCCCTAAAACAGTAGAAATGTTAGTTTACAGCATCTACATAAATAAAATACACACAAATTAGAGAAGGTATTCTGTTTGCTTACCATATGGCCATCTATCTCTGCTCTAATTCTTGCAACCAGCTGCTCTCTGTTCCAGTTGCTAACCCAGGGCACAGCAGCTTTTCCTCTCCTTTCTTCTCCTTGTTTTTTGCAAGATGGAAATAAATTATTATCAAGGCATAGAGGCACCCGTCGATTGATTTTTTCTTTTTCAAACGAAAATTTGTTATGCCTTTAATGATGAAATTCAGCACATGGGCTCCCCAATTGCCCTCTGTTAGTTTCTCCATCTCAAAAATTGGAGCTATGTGCATGGGAGATACTTTGGTTATTGTACTTGGCAGCAAGAACGCCATCTGAATATAGAGGATGAAAATTCTCTTAAACATCAGTCGATTTTGTTCATTTTCAACACCGATACTCATCATCTCATTGGTCAACTGCTTTAGAGTGTTGCCCTGAAACCTTCTAAAAATGAGTTGGTTCTCTTCAGAAAGATTCTTATAACTCATTTTATCAGGAAATAGATCTCCTACAAAAAGGAAAACAATTTACTAGTTGAAATGTACCAAAATATGATTCATATGAACTCAAATATCACTCATGTGCACCCAAATATCACTCACATGCACCCAAATATCACTCATATGCATCTAAATTTATTACTTGATTACATGAGATCAGAATAAGATATTGCGAAGAATATATTATAGAGAATGGAACTATGGAGGTTTTCTGTAATCAGTTACCTAATGCATTGAGGCCAAGGGCATCCCCAATTGTTTTGGGTTTAATCTTAAAGGAACCATAACTTGTTTCGAGTGTATTTTTGTCCAATTTAAAGGAGTTAGCCAACTCCTTTAATAGTTTGTGAGGCACATTCATCGGCGGGATGTGCATGAGTCCCCTAAATCCTAATTCACGAACAATCGCTTTCTTCGGTTCGCTCATCTTTTTAAATTTTTTGCTCAGTAGTCTAGTGGCACACTTTAAGTCTTTAGTTTGCTGTAAACAAAGCAAAATTAGAGTCATTTAAATAACCTATATTTGTATTAGGAAAAATTGACTTGTTCTAAGATATATATATATATATATATATATATATATATATATATATATATATATATATATATATATTCACTTACGTTGTATTTTTTTTCACCTTGGTTTTTGGTTGTCATTTTTACTGCAAGGAAAAAGAAATACTGTGAATAGATAAAAAAGTCACCCAAATACCAGAGCCATACACCTAAAAATCAGTCACGTGCACCTAAATACCAGCCACAAACACCCAAATTCAGTCCTATACACATTTTTATTTTTACAATTAAACGAAATTAAATGAGTTCAAAATCATATTCAACTCAACCAAACAAGTAAAATCATAAATTAAACGAGTTCAGAATGATATTTAAGTTCAAAATACCCTAGAATCACCAGTCACATTCCATACTGACATATAAACTCAGAAATGCTCCATACACGGTTTATATGTATACAAACCTACTTAAAAGACATCCAAACATTCACAAAATAGAGTTTATATGTATACACCCAAATATCATTTCACTAGAACTACGTAAAATGGCGTAAACGACTTGAAGAGTTTTATTAGAACAGTAATATGAGATCTAAACCAAGAACAGTGAAAAAGAGAGAAAAATACCACGATATAGTACTTCGATTTCGAAATCAGAAACAGAAATGTGAAAAACCTAGAAGAAAAATGAAACATTACCTTGAATGATGTTTGTTCGTTATTTTTCGTGTTTTTTTATGGAGATTTGAATATTTCCTTCTTGATGTCTTCTACTTTTTGCGAGGACTTGGACGGTTTTTTCAGAACTTTTTTTGTTTTGAACGTGGCTTGAATCTCGAGGGTTTGCGTATTGATTGAAGAAGAAGAGGAAGATTTTTTCATTATGAGCGTGCTTTGGAAAAGTGAAACGGTTGAGTAACGCGCGTAATTTTCACGTTCGAGTGTGGAGAGTGTGGGTATGCGTCGTTTTTGTTGGGCTTGGACAACTTATATAACTTGTAAGCCAAAAAAACTTGTATGCTTAGCAAACCTGTAAATTTTATAAAACATTTAGGTTAGATTCGGTTCTAAGTGATTAATCACTTAGTTAGCAACCCAAAATTCACATGCCTTACAACTAACCATCTCCTCTTGCAAACAAAAACACCAGAAACTTGATATCTTCTAACTAAAAATAGACTTGGTATCTCATAAAGTCGCGTAACCTCTACTCCCCGTAGTACACGTACACATTCCTCCTCTTTACAAATGGTTAATCTATTCACTTCAAACTTTTAATTAAATTTTAATTTTATAATGACCAGTAATTATCTTTAAAATAATATCCCATGATTATATTGTTGATTGTGAAATTAAAATAAGTTTATTATATTAAAATTTAATAAAAATAAAATACCAGATAATAATAATAATAATAATAATAATAATAATAATAATAATCAAATCAATTAGTTTTTAATTAAAAAAATAACTCAAAATATTTTATTTTTAAAATTTTTACCACATTAATCTCCTTTCATCAAAGTATTTTTTATTAAAAATAAAATTAGAGAATAAGTTATTATTTTTTAAAAATATATAAGTTTATTATTGTTTTATTTCTTAAATATGGTGTCTATTGTTTTAAAAAAAAATTAATTTCTTAATTTAGTATATTAAGATTGTTTAGTGTTAAATTTAAGATAAACAGCATCTTCATGCCGAACAACCTGCTGACTTTCATGAACAGGTGCAGATTGATCTTTGTTCACATGCTAAAAGCAGCATCCAGATAGATCCTTCTACGGTATGATTGTATACTTTACAAGAACATCTTTAAACTCTAACAGCTACTAGCTAGCATTGCAGGAGAGGGTACCACTCCTCTGTTGATGCATGCGTCAGTCATACAAGGGCATGATTCATAGCAAAATTTATGAATTAATAGTTAAATTCGTCCCACCCATTCTTTAAATTAGTTCTTAAATAATTTTTTTAGTCATATTAGTTATTGAAAGATAAAATATAAATTTTTCTGTTTGTTAGATGATGACGTGTCATGTTAAGTGTCACGTGGCATGATGACATGTCATGTTAAGTGCCACGTGTTACCAGATGATTGATTAACGTGTCAGGTCAATGACACCTAGCACGCCACGTGTCACTTGACATATAAAAAAGTTATTTATAATCAAAATAGTTTCTGAAAGTCCAAACGTAAGTCATTTTTATCTCTAAAATTTTAAAAATTAATCAAATTAGTCCTTTTATATATATATATATATATATATATATATATATATATATATATATTTCATAATATTAAATTTAAAATATTTTTTTATAGTACTAATTTTAATATTATTTTTAGACGTTAATAAACAACACTTTTTTACATAAAATAATAAAAATAATTAAATTATTATAAAGTTATTTTGTCATTTGTATTTTAAAATTTTACCTTTTGAAATTGTAATTTTTTTAGTGAAATTTTTTTATTTAAACAAATTTATCAATTTATTATTGATTATATATTTAAAAGTTTAATATTTTAAATCTCACTAAATAATATAGTAGTTATTTTAAATATTTTAATCTTTTATTCAACAAGTGATCCCACAAATCGATTTTTCAATTATTGAGTTCTATCATATAAATTAAACAATAATACAAATTATAATTTTAAAAAATTTAAAAGATTTAAATTTAAAAATAACTACTATATTATTTAGTGAGATTTAAAATATTAAATTTTTAAATATATAATCAACAATAATTTGATAAATTCATTTAAATAAAAAAAACTTCACTATGAAAAAATTACAATTTAAAAAGGTAAAATTTTAAAATACAAATGACAAAATAACTTTAATTATTTTTATTATTTTATGTAAAGAAAATTTTGTTTATTAAGGTCTAAAAATAATATTAAAATTAGTATTATCAAAAAATATTTTAAATTTAATATTAGGAAGAAATTTTTTTAAAAAAATTATATAAGAACTAATTTGATTAATTTTTAAAATTTTAGCTATGAAAATGACTTACGTTTGAATTTTTAGGGACTATTTTAATTATAAATAATTTGTTTACATGTCAAGTGACACGTGGCGTGTTAGGTGTCGCTGACTTGACATGTCAACCAATTATCTGGTGACACGTGGTACTTAACGTAACACGTCAGAAGGACCAATTTGACTTACGTTTTATCTTTCAAAGGCTAATTTGACTATTAATCCCAAAATTTACCTAAAATATAACACGGGAACCTCTCTCTAGCATGTACTTTTACAATGGCATGTTATGTAGAAAAGATCTTATGCTCTAAATTATTTAAATTGTGATGTTAATGATTTGATGAACTAAAAGAGATGGAAAGGAAAAAAAAACTTAAGTTCTTTTTATTTAAAAAAAATAAATTTTTTTTAAAATATTTATTGAATTATTACACTTTATATACCATATATTTTTATATATTTTAACTATAAAAAAATTATAACAAATAAATATATATTTACTATTAATAAAAAAATAATTTAAATAATAATATTTTTTAATAAATTATAACTTTTGAATAAGTTATACCTTTATAAAAAAATATAACATTTCAAAACAAATATTTTAAATATATTTCTCACAAGAAATAAACATAATGTCTTTAGATACATAAGTACTGCATCAAAAATTGCATCAAGAATACGGCTTTCATGTTCAAGAACGTGTTCAACATGAGGACCTTCTACCTAGCAATATGGTGAACTTCAAGAAGAACATAAGCTCTTTAAGCGAAACAACATAATTTTTATGAACAGATGCAGGTTAATCTTTATTCATCACATATTAAACGCAGTATCCACATAGGTCCGACGAAGTTTATTACTACAATAATATACTTTGCAATAATTATTGGTGTTAAATTAGAGGTGTCTTACACATGTTAATTAAATAATGCACTATGCCAAAATGGGTTCAATATCCTAAATTTATAATAGTTTTACAGAGTAATATTAAAATACTTTAAAAAAATAATTTAGTATATTAGTCAAACTTTAATTCATTATTAATAGATGATAGGTTACTTATTTATTTATGTAAAGTTTACAAGGCATGTTTGAGACTGCATAAGTGTCAAAATATTGTTACTAATGTAATAATAGATAATTAATTTTTTATAAAGATTTTACTTTGATAATATAATAAAATCAAATGTATAATATTTAATTAATTTATAAAATTTTAGTTATGAATATTATTATATATCTTAAAACATAACTAACAACTATAAGTATTATAAGCTAAGAAACAACAAAATTATAAACTTTGTATTAATCTGATCTAAAATTAAATGTGTTTTTAACTCATTCAAGGATTTTAGTGGTATCAATGTAATTCTATAAATATTGTTTACATAGATCTAGCAGTTAAATATAGAATTGCAAGAATGGTCTCGTTATATATTTATATTTTAAAAACAAAAAACATGTGAATATCATGATAAGGTAGGTAATCATTCTCATGTGACATGTATTTTGCCATGCAATTTTTATTTTCTTGTAAATAATTCGAATATGAATTTTGAAACAACATTGAGAATTATTTTTTTTAGCCCATAATATTCGGTCAATATTTGTCTTTCATTTCTAATCCCCCCTAACATTTGCTATACATTACTTTATTAGCTAACTATTGTTGCTTAAAAAAATTGAGCAAAAGATTGAATCTGAATTTATATAGATTTACAAGTGTAATAACCCGTGTCATGTACATGATAAGATTGAAATTATAATTTTGAGTTGTTTTGTTAAAATTAATTTTAATTATAATAATTTGATTAATAAAAAAGTAACATTATGCATAGTTCGTTTTTTCTTAATTTAGTATTAAGTGTATTAACTCTAAAGTAGTTATTAATCAATTTTAATAATCTATTTTTTCAATAAATTAGACATATTTACTCAATGTGATAATAAATAACCTAGTAATACTTTCCACCAACAAATTTTTATATGTTATTTTACTGTGAAGTATGAACATATCAAAATCAACTTAAAATGAACAACAAATTATTAGAGAATTCTAATGCCAAAATTCTCTAATAAATAATAAATAATTTAAAATCACTAATATTTATTTAATACACCACATGCTAATACTAAGAGTATTTTTTAAAAAGATATATTCGTAAAAATAGATATAATATGATTACAAATATAACATGAGCAAATATGTTAAATAAAAAGTTAAACCAATATGCTTACTAATGCTTTTATTAAATTTTGCAAATTGGAGAATAAGTATGTATTCGGTAGTTTGGTGATCACATAGATAATTGAATAATTGAGTTGTAAATTGATCTCACAGTGTGCACCTTATTTTTTCTCATTTCTAAATAAAAGCAAGAATTAAGTGAAATAAGTAGTAATATATAATGAAAAAGATAAATTATTTTGTATAGACATAGATAATTGTTACAAAATAAAATTTTATTCTGAAATATTAAAATTTCACATACTTTAAATCATGAAGATCAACCACAATGTAATGGTCACTTCTTCCTATTTTTTATCATAATATAAGCTCTTCTTTTTCGGTCAAGAGTCTAATAATATCTAATTAAAAAAAAATTAAAAGTATCAAATTAAAGACAAATAAATGAATAACATAATAAATTACTTATAAATTAAAGAAATTTTACCAATTTATTTTATATTAAACGATAAAACTAACAATATATCAATAAAATGATATAGCTTTAAAAAAAATCGCAATACAATTTTAAACATTTGCATAATTTAAAACCACTAATATTTATTTGATGCACCGTATGCTAATACTAAGAGTATTTTCTAAAAAGATATATTCGTAAAAATAGATATAATATGATTATGTTAAATAAAAGCTAAACCAATATGTTTACCAATGCCTTTGTTAAATTTTGTAAATTGGAGAATAAGTATGTATTCAGTTGTTTGGTGATCACGTAGATAATTGAATAATTGAGTTGTAAATTGATCTCACAGTATGCACCTTATTTTTTCTTATTTCTAAATAAAATCAAGAATTAAGAGAAATAAGTAGTAATATATAATGAAAAAGATAAAATATTTTACATATGTATAGATAATTGTTACAAAATAAAATCTTATTGTGAAATTTTAATATTTCACATACTCCAAATCATGAAGATCAACCACAATTCAATGATCACTTATTTCTATTTTTGATCATGATATAATTTTTTTTTTTCAGTCAAGAGTCCAATAATATTTAATTAAAAAAATAAAAGTATCAAATTAAAGACAAATAAATGAATAATATAATAAATTACTTATAAATTAAAATTTTTTTACCAATTTATTTTATATAAAACGATAAAACTAACAATATATTAATAAAATGATATACCTTTAAAAAAAATTGTAATACAATTTTAAACATTTACATAAATAAACTATTAAAATTTATGTTATCGATAAAGTGATACTATTATATAATTTTTTGGCAAAAGTTAAAAAAAAAAAATTTGTGTAGATTAATACAAATTAATACAAACAGTTTTGTTTCCCTAGCAAAAGATTGAATCTGAATTTATATAGATTTATATAGTTACTATAACTCAATAATAATTATGGTATATTGTAAAAAGAAAGAGGAAACTACATTATGCAATGAAATATCCTTAACCTTCTATGTTCGATAAAATATTTTTTTCAGATATATTAAATTTATAATGAATTAGTTTTTAATGTGTCGATGGAAGAGATCGTAAAAGATAAAAATATATTTTTGTAAATATTTTTTATTTTATATTCTATAGTTGGGTGGGTTTAAACAATATAAAAGTAATTTATCTTTATATCAAAATGGTAGTGGCATTATACCAGAAATGAACTTTAAATGAAAATTATCTTAAGATGGAGTACACTAAAATCTCTATCTACAGTTTCACTCAAATTCCAAAATTTCAATATAAAATAATAAACTTGCAATTAGCAAGCTTAGTAAAACATTATTTTAAATATGAAATAAATAAATTTGCTATTGTTAGTTTAATAAAAGTAATTAACAAATTATTCAACTTCCAATTGGTACATTACAACAGTAAGTAATTAACTAGTTATTCAAGTTTCATGTTGGTGCTTAATTTGCAAAGACTTCATGGTATTGCTTAATCTTAAAAAAAATATTTTTTTTTATGAGATGAATTTAAGACTTTCTAAGAAAGTAAAAGAAATGATGTCATTTTTTTAGAGAAATGATGTTATTTTTCACAACAAAATAACAGGGATTAGAAAGGATCAATCCTTTTCATATGCCACATAATGGTGTTGTAAATAACTCATGTTGTTAATGGTAATGTCGAAGATGACATAAAAGTTGTATGGCTGTTATGATTTATTTTGTATTTCTTGCTCCACATGTGTGTTGAGCTCCTTCTTTCAAAAAAAAAAAAATTATCTATAACTTTGATGTTAGACAATCTTTTTCGTTCTTAAATATTCAAGGAAAAGAAATTAAAAGGCAAACGGTGTGTTATGATTTGCTCCTCTTGTCTCTGAGCGAATGTTAACTATGAATGCCTCTTGGTGATCATTGGCCAACAAAGGCAACGAGAGTTCAAGAAACTTGTATTATCATATCTTGTAAATTTAACTGATGAAACTTTTTCGCAATATAATTTGCTTGGTGTCTTTGAATGTTATGGTCAAAACAATCAAGGAATATGCATAGAAAGGTCAAAATGAAAATGGTGATGTATCTATGGACATTGCTAATAATGTGAAAATACTATTAAATCTATTTGAAGTACTCATTTTAAAGGTTCTGAATCATAATATGACAACAAAGCTAAGGTAAATGATAAATTCACAAAATTGAGCAACAAATAGCAGCTTGTTTTCTTTCATTAAATTATTAATCCAAACAAATCAAAAGTTCAAAACTATCACACAGACATTTTGCTCAACTATATATCTTGGTATATAATAAAATAAACAAATAATACAACACAACACAAAGGGTTAAGTCTTCTATGTTTCAATCTTTATCAAGAACCCTTCTTCACTTGTTTCCTCCATAAGAACCTTGAGAGAATGAATTAGGTGTATGTTATCTGTACTTATCTCGTCTTGTTAAGTAGAATAAGTACATAAAACATTTCTCAATGAATTCGGTATATACACTATGGCAACCTTGTGTGTCTCCGAATAATGAAACAATAGAGGATGGTGAGTTTAACAAGAGTATCTCTAGCAGTTGATACCACATTGACCATTAGCATTTTTTGAGGTTTCAGTGGTGAAAGGGTCAATCCTAACCCACAAGAAGGAGAACTGGCCAAACAATAACAATGGTTGGTGTGCGGTTTTGCCTTCCCAAAAGACCCTTCAAGAATGGGTACACCCAAGATTGGTATCCACTGTTTATAGCATATGACACACCAGCCACAATGCCTACAAGGTTCACTATGAGCACTGTTTGGAGGGATGAGAAGTGATGTCCATTTGAACACGTCCTTTGAAGTGACGGTGAAGTTTGTATCAATGCCTGCAAGGACTTTGACAAGACTTTGGAACACAGCAAAAAGATGTGCTGATGTACCACCAATAACCCAAAAATTATGAGTCCAGCCATGTTAAAGCTTCCATTGTTTGGTAATTTTCCTAGCTAGGGCGTTGAGTATATAATCATATGAACAAACACATCTTCAATTCATGTCCTAATTATTCATGCGTTCAAATTGAATGATTTGCATCGTACCCCTTTAAAATTTCCCAGCAAATAACATTGTTCCCACCCAGAAAAAATAAATAAATACATAAATAAATTTACAATCTAAACTGAAATCTGAAAGCAAAATATTTGACCGAAGCCATGTTAGATGGGCAATTAATTGCCGTGGTTGAAGAGAATGAATTCAAAATCACGGTTCAAACATAAATCCCAATAATAAGAAAAGAATTGAGAAAATAACTAACTTCTTTAGGAGCAAATTCAAGACGGGTAGTACTTGAACACCAATAATTGATAAAGTGGAAAGAAAATTTAGTTTGTGAAAGGTAAAATTACTCGATAAGGCGGGTAAGTTAGTCTTTATTAAATCTGTACTAAATATCTTGTCAGTATACTATTTGAGTCTGTATAAGATGCTAAAAGTAGTGGCAAAAAAGTTAATTTCGTTGCAGAAAAATTTTCTATTGAGCAAGGAGGAAGGTAAGAATGGTTTGGCATTGGTTAAGTGAGAAGTGGTTCAGGCTCATAAAAAATTGGATGGATTAGGAGTGGGTGATGCCGTGGTTAAGAACACAGTTCTTCTTTTTAAGCGGTGGTGGCGTTTCTTAAAAGAAGAGTGTCTATTATGAAAGAAAGTTGTATGTTCTTGTCATAACTTGGACTCCAATTAAATGTTGTCATCTCAGACATTGTCTAGTAGAGGGGTCTATAAAAGGATATCTGTCAGTTGGAGTTCAAAGAACGTAATGTGAAAGATAAGATTATTGCTGAGTTGTCTTTGGAGGTGGGTGATGAAAAGATGACTCGGTTCTGGAAAGATGTTTAGCTACAAAGTGGTTCGTTAAAGATGAATTTTTCGAGGCTCTTCTTTATTTTAAACCAAAGAGGGTCTGTCATAGGAGAATGTAGGTTTTAGAACGGGTTAAAGTGAATTTGGAACTTCCAGTGAATGCAAGATTTATTCCAATGGGAGTTAGAATTAGTGAATCAATTGTATGAGACTTTAAGACCTGTAAAGATAGCATGTGTATAGCAAGATAGAGTTATATTAGAGTTTGACAAGGAATGTATTTTTTCAAGTAACTCTTTTATACAGGTGTTGCAGTCAGAAACATTCCCAAAGAACAAGCTATAGTTTCACCAAAATATTATGGAAAGGTTTAGTTCTGTCACGAGTAGAGTTATCTATCTGGTTTATTTTGATAGAAAGAGTGAATACCAAAAAAAGATTGCATAGACTAGAAATTATTAGTCACAATGATAACATGTGTGTCTTATGTAAAAAAGGTGTTGAACATATCTACCACTTGTTTCTTGATTGTGAGTTTACCTGGCAGGTGTGGTGTAAATAACTATCTGACTTTGGGAGGTCATAGTCTATTCGGAATTCACTGAAAGAACATTTTGAGAGTTGGATAGAAGTCGTTAACAAAAAAGAGGAGCGTAACAAGTGACTCATATGTTTCTTTGCAGTTATTTGGAATGTTTGACTAGAAAAAAACGAGCAGATCTTTAATAACAAGAAAGTTATAGTAGAAGAGGTGTTTCACAAATTTTTTACATGGTGTAGTTTAAATCTTTTTAGTGTTGATGACAATGTCAAAAATAACATTAGAGATTGTTTTCAAATTTTAATTCGTTGAATATTAGTGTTTGAGACTTTATTTAAGATTTTATCGCTCTCCTTATTGTGTTGAGCTTGCTTATTAAAAAAAAAAACTAACTCTTCCATGGCTTTGAGCAAGAGAGGTTCGGCCTTGGCCATTCCCTCGACGAACTTTCTAGTTTGAGTAAAGTATCGTTTTTGTCCCCAACGTTTGGGGTAAGTTTCAAAATTGTCCCTAACGTTTCAATCGTCCTATTTAAGTCCCTAACGTTTCAAAATTGTCTCAATGTTGTCCTGCCGTTAGGGATCCGTTAACAGAATTGACGGCGGGACAAAATTGAGACGATTTTGAAACGTTAGGGACTTTAATAGGACAAAAATGTTAGGGACAAAAACGATACATAAAATAAATTTTAATTTAATTTTATCTTTCAATAATATTAATTTTTTTTACTTTACATAGTATTCAATTATTTTTTAATTACATCTAAATAAATTACACTTAATCACATTACTTTCATTTTAAATAAATTTATTTTTTATAATTTTAAAGAATTTTGATACATTAGAGATAAAAGGTATAATTTATATTTTATTGTATATATATTATTTTTTTCTTTTCTGTAAATTTATATACTAGTCATTCTACAAACATTTTATGATAACTAAAAATCTTTAAGAGTAAAATTATAAAAAAAAAATAATTATTTAAAATGAAAGTAATATGATTAAGTGTAATTTACTTAGATGTGATTAAAAAATAATTGAATACTATGTATAGTAAAAAATTGATATTTTTAAAGGATACAATTAAAATTATTTCTATGTATCATTTTTGTCCCCAACGTTTTTGTCCTATTTAAGTCCTTAACGTTTTAAAATTGTCTCAATTTTGTCCCGCCGTTAATTTTGTTAACGGATTCCTAACGGTAGGACAATATTAAATAGGACGATTAAAACGTTAGGAACAATTTTAGAACTTACCCCAAACGTTAAGGACAAAAATGATACTTTGCTCTTTAGAGAGCAAATTTCCTGGCAAAGGATTCGATGGTCTCACAACGTTTGGACCATTAAATGGTCTCATAACAAAACATGTTTTTTAAGTTTTTTAATAACTCCTAAATAGTCTTTTTTTAATTTTAATTACAAATTAAACTCATATATTTTATTTAATCATAAAAATTATTTTTTATTTTATAAATTATTATTTTATCATTCATCTATTATGTTTATTAATAATAAAAAACGAAAATTAATAACTTTTTGTCAATCCCAATCGATTAAAAATTTATCTTTGATCCATTACATCTGTCGAGACTCGAGAATTTTAAAATCATATTTTTTAGAAAATCAATCGATTGGATTAATAAAACAATCGATTGAATTTCAAGTTTCCATAATTCAATCAATTTATAAACCATTAGGCATGACGCGATTCAAAATGTATAAAAACGATATAAAAATTGAGAACGGCGCGATTCAAAATTCAATATATATATATATAAGAAAATTAAAAAAATTAAAAATAAGAAAATTATCAATTTACCAAAGATTTCTTATAAATCTTCTGATTATGTCCAAAATAGGCATTTACCGATGGAAATGCAATCCCCAAGCAATCTGAATTCAATATTTTAGCCCTTGATCAAGGAGGCATTCAACATGCAATTATGCAGCAGAGTGAGGTCTGATACAGCTATAAAGATTTCACATTCTTTCCTGTTATTGATTTTGTGTCTCGAGTCATATACTCATATAAGACTCAATTCAATGTTTACGATAGACTGAGTGTACTAATACATTGATACAGATTAAGGTTGCAATCGCAGTTATGCGCAATGTTCGAGGTTTACCCCCTCACAAGATTTCAAGAAAAATCGATTATTTTGTGATAATCTGAAGTCCAATCTAATTAATTGAATTATAAAAAATTTAAAATTTAATCGATTGTTTTGTTAATTCAATCGATTGATTTTTTAAGAAACATGATTTTGATGTAACGGATCAAAGATAAATTTTCCATCGATTGAGATTGCCAAAAGTTATTAGGATTCCTGGAATATTTAATTCGTTATTGTTTTTATTTTTGATCATTAATAAATATAATAGATGACTGATAAAATAATAATTTATAATAAAAAATAATTTTTATAATTAAATAAAATATATAAGATTAATTTGTAATTAAAATTAGAAAAAAACTATTTAACTGTTATTAAAAAACTTAAAAAACATATTTTATTGTGAAATCATTTAATAGTTCAAAAGTTTTGGGACCATCTAATCCGATGCCAAATTTCTTCTCATAAACGACCTTTTTAGTTTTTAGGGCCTCCTTTCTCTTCTCCTTTTTTTTCTGAATAGTATATTAGTATAAACCACATTTTAATAAAATAATTTAGTATATTTTTCAAACTTTAATGCATTATTATTAATAGATAATAGGTTACATTGATTTTTTTTTTTATCGAAGACATAGAGACTCGAATCCGCAACTTCTTATTTAAATATGGAGAGACTATACGAACTATTACTTCTTGACAGGTTACATTGATATTTATTTATGTAAAGTTTGTAAGGCATATTTGAGAACTTTTTCTTTTTAATATTGTATTACTAGAGGTGAAATCCTTTATCATGAACCAAATTGTGTGTTGAACACAACTATGGCCATTTACAAAACGTCAATGACGTTTTGTGTTTCTTCAATTAAAATAATATTTTTCTAACAAAACGTCAGCGACGTTTTGTGTTTTAATAATTAAAATAATATTTTTTTTATTACAAAACGTCAGTGACGTTTTGTTCTTTGATGATTAAAAAAAATTTTTTATTACAAAACGTTAGTAACGTTTTGTGCTACTACCACAACCCTGTAGAACACCAAAATCATCAAATATTTTTGTATTTCACATTAAAATTATCCATATATAAAAATTTTAGCCCATATTTGAATTTTGAGACTGCGTCAAAATATTGTTACTACTGTAATAACACATAATTCATTTTTTATAAACATTTTACATTGATAATATAATAAAATCAAATTATTTAATGAAATTTTAGTTATGGTCGTATGGATATTAATAATTATGACAACCCTCCATTTCTTTGTTGGTCTTCAAGATCTCCCTCCGCTCCTCAATGTGTCGGTGATCTTAATGATAAACCCCAACCCCAATCCCAGCCCTCTTTCTCCCTCCGCCGCCAATGTCTTCGATTCGAATCGACGCATCAAAGCAGCACTACACCACTACCTTCCTCGTAGTCGGTTACGCATTCTGCTCCAGTCTCCTCGCCATCATCAACAAGTACGCCATCACCCAATTCAACTATCCCGGCCTCTTAACCGCACTCCAGTACCTCACTTCTGCCCTTGGCGTCTATCTTCTCGGCAAATTAGGGTTCCTCCACCACGACCCCTTTACTCTCGACACCGCCAAGCGCTTCTTCCCCGCCGCACTAGTCTTCTTCCTCGCCATCTTCACCAACACCAACCTCCTCCGCCACGCCAATGTCGACACCTTCATCGTCTTCCGATCTCTCACCCCCCTCCTCGTCGCCCTTGCCGACACCGTCTTCCGCCACCAGCCTTGCCCCTCCAAGCTCACATTTTTCTCCCTGGTCGTTATCCTTGCCGGCGCCGTCGGGTATGTCTCCACTGATTCCGCTTTTACCCTCACTGCTTATTCTTGGGCATTTGCTTATCTTGTCACAATCACCACTGAGATGGTTTACATCAAGCACATGGTCATGAATCTAGGGTTGAACACTTGGGGTTTTGTTTTGTACAACAATTTGTTGTCTCTCATGATTGCGCCCTTGTTCTGGTTTCTTACCGGTGAGAATTTTGAGGTTTTCGATGCTCTGAAATCCGGTTCTGGGAGCTTGTTTGATCCCAGTGCTCTTGCTGCTGTTGGGCTATCCTGTGTGTTTGGATTGGCGATTAGTTTCTTTGGCTTTGCGGCAAGGAAGGCGGTTTCCGCGACGGCGTTTACTGTCACTGGCGTTGTGAACAAGTTTCTCACTGTGGCTATCAATGTGCTCATCTGGGACAAGCACGCCAGCCCCTTCGGATTGCTTTGTTTGCTATTCACCATTGTTGGTGGAGTTCTTTATCAGCAGTCAGTTACAGGGCCTGCCCCGGTGCAGCGTGATACAACGGTGGATGTTGAGAAGAATACCGGTGATTATGATGATGATGGTGATGATTTGGAAGCTGAGAGACTATTAAAGGGTACACTTGCTTCATGAGTAATGTTAAGTTTGTAGCATTTCACTGTGTTGTCTCAACAGCCTTGACAAATTTTTTTTATGGAATATGAGGTATCTTTCTCAGAAGGTTATGAAATTGTGGTGTTGCTTATTGCTTCTTTCTTCGGGTAAAAAAAACACTATGTAACTAAGAAACAACAAAATTATAAACATTGTACTAACCTTGAGTGATATCAATGTAATTCTTTAAATATTGTTTACATAGATCTCTAAAATATAGTAAAAAATAAAATATACATATATATGTGTAAAACATGTATAAATATACTTTTGTAAATACTTTTTTTTATTTTATATTCTATTGTTGGGTAAACCATACAAGAGTAATTTATTTTATATCTTGGATCTTGTGATGGAGTGGATAACTTGTAAATTTAATTGATGAAACTTTTTTGCATTATAAATTTGCTTGGTGTCTTTGAATGTTATGGTCAATAAAATCAAGTAATATACATTGGAAGGTCAAAATGAAAATGCTGATGTATCTATGGACATTGCTAATAATGTGAAAATACTATTTAATCTCTTTGAAGTATTTTGGTGCTCATTTTCACGGTTCTGAATCATAATATGACAACAAAGATAAGGTAAATGATAAATTCACAAATTTGAGCAACAAATAGCAGCTTGTTTTCTTTCATTAAATTATTAATTATTAATCCAATACAAATCAAAAGTTCAAAACTATCACACGGATATTTTGCTCAACTATCTTGGTATATACCAGAAAAAGGAATACGTATCAATAAATAAAATAAACAAATAATACAACACAACACAAAGGGTTAAGTCTTCTACGTTTAAATCTTTATCAAGAACCCTTCTTCACTTGTTTCCTCCATAAGAACCTTGAGAGAATGAATTAGGTGTATGTTATCTGTACTTATCTCGTCTTGTCAAGTAGAATAAGTACATAAAACATTTCTCAATGAATTCGGTATATACACTATGGCAACCTTGTGTGTCTCCGAATAATGAAACAATAGAGGATGGTGAGTTTAACAAGTGTATCTCTAGCAGTTGATACCACATTGACCATTAGCATTTTTTGAGGCTTCAGTGGTGAAAGGGTCAATCCTAACCCACAACAAGGAGAATATGGAAGCAAGGAGAACTGACCAAACAATAACAATGGTTGGTGTGCGGTTTTGCCTTCCCAAAAGACCCTTCAAGAATGGGTACAAATGAGCAATGACCCATATAGCAAAGAAAAGCTTCCCAAACAATGGTCCCCAAGATTGGTATCCACTGTTTATAGCATATGACACACCAGCCACAATACCTACAAGGTTCACTATGAGCACTGTTGTTGGAGGGATGAGAAGTGATGTCCATTTGAACACGTAGAGCTCAGCAAATTCTCCGTCCTCGTCTGACGCCTTTGACGTGACGGTGAAGTTTGTATCAATGCCTGCAAGGACTTTGAGAAGACCTTGGAACACAGCAAAAAGATGTGCTGATGTACCACCAATAACCCAAAACTGTTCATTCCTCCACCAGTCTTCTATGCTCACACCACTCCATCTAAGCTCAAGAATTGAAGTCACGAAAATCGAGACGAAGAGGAGAATGAACCACATGCTGGCAAAGTTGCTTATCTGCCAAAATTAACCACATTTCACTCACTCACTTGATTTCTATTGTACAGAAAAGAATTGTTTTAATCCTGAAAAGATTAGTTCACTGGTAAAATGGCCCCTCAACGATTGATAATTATTGTATGGCATCTGAAAGATTAGTTCTGCTTGGCAAATCCATCCATAGTGAAGACTAATTTGTCAAAAAACTAATATTTCCAGGGCCAAAATAGTGATTTGGTTAAGACTAAAATGAATCAATCTTTTGAGAGATTATTTCTCAGCAAAGTCTTTTAAGAGTTACCTTTGGCATTTTAGTTTACTCTAATGATAACACTGCACTGAAGATTATTATAAATTTATGGATGAAAATTGAAGCTTTGAGAAGAAGCAATTACTTACCTCAGGAATAATAAATTTATTTGTGAGAAGACAAAATGCAGGAAGTATGCAGTAAGCAAGAAGTGGGATTGAAGTAAGGGGATAGACAATGGTGTTGATGTAGGCCAGCCTTTGAAGAAGCTTCAATCTACCATTGTAGCCATACCACAAGGGACAATGTCTGCTTAGGAAGATCTCAATGGAACCCAAGGCCCACCGGAGCACCTGGTTGAGACGGTCCGAAAGATTGATGGGAGCAGAACCCTTAAACGCCGGGCGAGGTGGCATGCAATAGATGGAAATCCAACCACGAGCATGCATCTTGAATCCAGTCAAGATATCTTCAGTCACAGAGCCATATATCCATCCAATCTGGTAGAATCACAAAAGATTTTATAAATAAGCTGAATAGAACTGTTTCATTAGTCTCATTTTCAGATTTCTTTTTTGTGATTCCTAAAGAACAATGTTAAGTAGCTACTAATTTGCTAACCTCTTTGCCCCATTCTGTCTTGTCTTCATAACCGCAGCTAATAACATGGATTGCTTCCTTCAGAAGCGTCGCGGGATTGGTGGAAGGAGGAATGCCACCCTGCTCCATGAAGGTGGCAGCTATGAAAACCGGAGACTGACCAAAACGCTTCTCTAACCTCTTTTGAGACATAAGCAGTGACCTCTCATCATCATACCCTGCAAAAGAAAACACATGCATCAAATAAGATCAATTTTCTGAGAGGAAGAATGCAATTAAAGTATATTCTACTAAAAAAAATCCACAAGAAAAAGCAGACCTTCAACACCCTCTTCAATGTCTTCAACATTAAAGATAGGAATGGTTGATTCAGTTCTTTTTGCAGCCCTCTTCTTGTCAATGTATTTCTTGTTCCCACCCCTTCCCTTCTTTCTCGAACCACAGCAACTCTTCACAATAATGTTAGGTTCCAAATCTTCCTCAGTCAAAACAGGATCATAACCATACAAAGCCTGCCTATTGAAACAACAACCAGTTCCGACATACACTGGTCCCTGAATACCATCCAGACCCTTCAAGTTGATCTGTGTCATCAAAAAAGAAAAAGGTTAAATAGAGCAACTTAAGGAAAGAAAATAGTAAACTATAAGAGACTGTTACGGTGCTTTGAGTTGATGTCTGGGCTGAGCATTAACTTTGATAAATCGAATCTGATATCGGTGAACTGTAAGCAAGGATGGATTGATCAGGCATGTGGACTGCTGGGATGCCAACAAGCTTCTCTACCGGTTAGATACTTGGGAGTTTCTCTAGGTGCGAATCCGCGCTTGGTGAAGACTTGGAAACCAATCATTGATAAGGTGGAACAGAAGCTGAGTTTGTGGAAAGCCAAGGTTTTGAATAAATCAGGTAAGCTGGTCCTTATCAAATCGGTGCTGAATAGTCTCCCCATCTACTACCTTAGTCTATACAAGATGCCGAAGGCGGTAGCGGACAAGCTGATTGCTTTACAACGGAACTTTATGTGGTGCAGGGAGAACGGGAACTATGGTATACCTATGGTAAAGTGGGAGATAGTTCAGGCTCCAAAAAAGGTTGGGGGATTGGGGGTTGGTGATGCAGTGCTGAGAAACACAGCGCTTCTGTTTAAGTGGTGGTGGAGGTTTTCAAAGGAGGATTGCCCGCTGTGGAAGAAGATTGTGTGTTCGTGTAATAAGTTGAACCCGGATGTCATGTTAGCAACTCAGCCTTTACCAGTAAAGGGTGGCCCTTGGAAGGACATATGTCAGCTGAATATAAAAGAACCGCGGATTCGTGATAAAGTGGTAAGTGGACTGGCAATGGAAGTAGGCAATGGTATGCAGACTCGATTTTGGGAAGATAACTGGGTTCAAGGTGGTACTCTGAAAGGAAGTCATCCGAGACTCTACTCTATTTCCAGTCAGCAAGGACTTGTCATCGGGGAGTGTGGTTTTTGGGATGGGCTTGATTGGATTTGGAATTTTCAATGGAGGAGGGCACTGTTCCAATGGGAGCTGGAGCTTGTCAATCAACTGCATGAGAGGTTAAGGCCAGTGAGGTTGTCATCAGGTAGGGAGGACAATGTGGTGTGGAAGTTTGAAAATAAAGGTATTTTCTCTACTAGTTCTGTGATCCAGGCTATACAAGCGGAGACATTATCAGCTGAGATAACGAGTTATAGCTTCACGAGTTCCATTTGGAAAGGTTTCGTTCCTCCGAGAATTGAGCTCTTTGGGTGGTTTGTGCTAGTGGGTAGAGTTAACACCAAGGAGCGGCTGACTAAACTAGGAGTCAACATTCTGGGGGATAGTATGTGTGTACTGTGTACCAAGGAATTAGAATCTGTTGAGCATTTATTCCTTAGGTGTGAGGTAACATGGCAGGTGTGGTGCAAGTGGCTGAGGTTACTAGGAAGGGAGTGGGTGATTCCCGGAACTGTTAAAGAAATGTTTGAGAGTTGGCATGGAATGCATAATAGACAACAGGGGAAGAAGATGTGGATGTCAGTGTTCTTTGCAGTGATTTGGAACATCTGGTTGGAACGGAATGCACGAATCTTCAAGAATGCAAGAGCAAGCCTGGAGGTCATACACACAAGGACGTTGATGAGCTACACGGAATGGAGTGGTGGTGATCCTGGGGGAGGATGAGAGTACTGGGGATAGTAGGGGTTGGTTTATTTGTTGGTAGCTAGTTATGTGTCTTCTTTTTTCTTTTATTTGCTCCACTTTAATGTGTTGAGCTTCCTTTGTTTCAAAAAAAAAAGGAAAGAAAATAGTTTATATCTTCTAACTTCACAATACATGATACTTACATCAAAGAAAACAATGTTGCGGTTGGCATATCGATCGTGCAAATCAATGCCATCGAAACGCTGAGGAAACTGCACATAACATGTCTTCTTTCCAAGAGCTGGATCCATCATGAAACACATGGCTTCTTTTAGAGCTTTGCTGTTATTGAAGTAATGATCACAATCGACGTTCAATAGATATGCGCCATTTGTCAAGACAGCAGAAACTCGAATCTACAATCACACAGGATGAACCATAGTTATATATGCTTATATACAATTGCTCAGAACATAGCATTCATATGATACCAAAACATGAAAGATGAAGAAAATACCAAAGCAATTTGCTGAAAGAGATAACAATAAAATACAGTCATCCAGATGGTAAAATATCATCTCCAAAAGCAGCCTTAGAAAATATGTACTTTTTTTTTATTTTGTCATGTATCTTTTTCCTTCTAACCTATCTAATGATTAAAACTTCACGAACATAAATGTCCATAAACCCAAATTATTTACTAAGAAAATGTAGGCATCAGGTGAAATCATTGATCAAAATTAATGTGAACATCAGACAAACCATTAAACAAATTAAATAAAATTCAGGGTAACGAACCAGAGCATTCATAGCTCCGGCTTTCTTGTGATGTTGGAAGCCTGGTCGCTTTTCACGAGAAACATAAACAAGTCTTGGTAGCTCATTTCCATCTGTATCAAGACCTCCACTATGACCCAAGAAGACCTACAAACAACAGACAGCATTAGTGTCAAAGCGCAACATACAAAATACTTATAAGAGAAAACAAAAAATACTATGTGCACACAAAATAGTCATCAAATCAGCTACTATGTATTTGTCTATATATACATGTGTTGTTGTTTTACACATTTTCAATGTATATTTTGTATTTCTATATGTATTCTATAAGAGTGGTTGATTTGAAGGCTATTTTTTTATGTACAAGTAGCATGGTTAAAATGGCAATACCTGAATCATTCCTGGATGATCCCTAGGATTATTTCCAGGCCAAGAAGTTCCATCCTGCATTGTCCATCCTTCTTCTGGTGTCTTTTGAGCTTTTGCGACAAGGGCATTGATCCGTATTTTAAATTCTTCATATTCTCTCTGTTTAGCAAAATGATAAATATTTTTAATTCACTATAAGATAAAAGATAAGTTTTGACAATGTGCTTTGTAGTTAACAAAGTTTTCAGTTGGTATGTTGTGTGTGTGGACAAATTAGGAGCGTTTAGCTGAAAATGGATCACAATTTGCATTCTCAAGAATAACCTTCATTGCGCGGCGCTCTTTTACAAAAGAGGGTTGAACCTTGTCCTTCAAGTAATCAATCTTCTGTGCAAAATAAAACTCTGGGGCTCTTGGCTCAATATTGTGCTTCTTGCAGAAGGGAACCCACTTCTTTGCAAACTCGGCTGTTTCTGAAAGGGCTTCAAAGGTCAACATAGCCGAACCATCATCTGATACATAGCAAGAAACCTTGTCGACAGGATAATCAACTGCGAGTATAGACAGAACAGTGTTTGCTGTTATGAGAGGAGGCTCTTTGAGAGGATCCACTGTACTAACAAACACATCCACCGGGGCCAATTGCGAAGGTTCTCCATCACGGTCATACCTAAACAAGTCAACCTAAGATTAGTAAAATAGCAAAACAAATATACTTAAAAATCAGATTCCAACCAAATATGTTAAAAAGTCAGATATCCTGACCTTAGAGCAAGCCTATCAAGGTATGTCTCGCGATTGATGGGAGACCATTTTGGAAACTGATCCAAGAGCCAGGATAAGGCAAACCAGATCTCACAAATAACTGATGTCAACCATAGAGGGTATGCATCCTTCACAGGATGAGTTGTACGATATTGCAAGAAGAAAGCCAGAATAATTAACCGGAGTATGATCACGACACGATAAGGAGTTATCTGAGATGAAGGAATAGGCACCACACGACTCAAAGGTTGTCTGGCATCATCAATCCTGTCATGAACAAAAACAATTAGCCTCAAAGAAATTGATAACTAGTGACTTTTATATGTAGTGGCTTACATTTGAAGTTCTTCTCCATTGGAACCAGTTCCTTCAATATCACCTTTCCCCTCATTGTATCTACTACCATTCACATGCACCACATTCTTCTCCTGCTTGAGTTTCCAACTTTCAACCCTTTCTTTCCAGTCAACATTTCCAAGACCATAAGAATTTAAGTCCTTTGATGGATCTACAATTCTTACTGGAACTGTAACAAGAAAGATATGATCAAGTAAGAATCCATAACAACCATGAAAATATAATATGGTATATCATCAGTTCAAGCCAAACCCACACCTGGTTGCCTTGGATCAACATATGGAAGTGAGTGAACCTTGTCAGATGGACCCAAAGGGCCTGATGTAGTTCGAACTGATTGCGTATCAGGTGTAGCAATCTCACTAGAAATCTGTACAAAAACTTGTTCAGTAAGTGATATTGCAAATGAAGTAGTATGAGAAGTTAACTAAACATTATTACTTCATGATTATGGAAATTGCTAATCATAGAAGCAAGAGCATGGAAATGCACAATATGAAGTAAGATCCAACCAGGGAAATAAGTTATTATAGTTAGAATCTAAAAATCCAAGTTTGATGCATTACTTGGTGTCGATGAGTCAACAGTGGAATTGGTTGTTCATGTCTTGAAGAGGAAGAGATGTCAGCATCTTCATCCCACTGCGGCCGTGCCTTGGGTTTTCCTTGGCCATAACTGAACTCATTCTCCAAATCATCAACATCATCCTCATCTTCATCTCCATCCACTCGAGGACTCCCTGAAATCCAAAGATGATTCTTTCAGTTCAATTCGAAGTTAAGACAAAGGATCATCAGAGTCCAAAACAGAAAAAAAGAAAACACATGCACAAAGTAAACTACCTTTGTGCCTTTTGTATCTAGTCTTGCACTGGGGGCAACACTGGTTCCCATCCTTTCGCTCGTATTCATAACAAGGACGACAAACTGGAAATGCACACTCATTGCAAGCAACAAAGACATCGCCGCTGTCTGTTAATCCAACAGTTTCACCACAAATTTGACAGATTTGTCCATTCAAATTCTTCAGGGGTTTAGGCTATAGAAAAAAAGGCATTTCACAAGTTGAATTACATCAGTAGAATTTAAACCAGATTAGCTTCATCAAACTCTTATAAACTGATAAACAAAACTAGTCATTTACCATCCAAAGGAAATGCTCAAGTAGGCCTAGTTAGAATCTTAGAATGGAAATTAGTTTGACTTCATTACAATCTTTATGATGTATAATAAGAAAAAAAGTTAAGTTCAATTCATTAACAATTAGCAATAATATAATATCACTATATAAGTACATAGATCTATAAGAAAAATATCCAATCTCAGATTATTTGATCTAAAGATGGTAACCTTTTAATTTCTCACTTCTAGAGTATCCAAATACTACATAGACTATTTCAGAGATACATATCTAAATCCTCACGAACTACACATAGATCCAATCCATGCCCTGAATATCACAAACACTAAAGTAATGCATCAAAGCAGAACTCCATGAAAAGAAACATATCAATAGCATCACATTCACATCAATCGCATTATGTGACTTTTGTAAAGTCAAAGCATAGGTAAGAATTGAAACCGACACATACTAACTTCGAAGTTAAGATATATACTTATCACAGTTATCAGTAACAATGAAAGGTTAAGAACTTAAGATACTCAGATCCATCGTTGAAAATAGCTATGTATGAATATATAATATAATATAAAAAGAAATACTAACGGCGGTTTCAGAATCGTGGCGAATTCGAACAAGCTCGTTCCTCTTATGCGAGCCAGCAACCATTCCAGCAGTTGCTTCCATGGTTTTTGCTTGTTTTGTATTGGCACAGATTTCAATGCCTTAAAAACTCTTAAAACGATATTAATGAGATTTTGAGACAGTGACACGAAAAGAAAGACGACGCCAAAAAGAGAATGAAGAAGCTTCGGCCACACTCAATGTCCCATCTTTCTCATTCTCTTTATTGAGTTACTTGTTTGCTTGCTTTCATTTCCAGCTATCAACATCATATTCATTCACTTCTCTCAGTTCTGTGATTGGCTATTTCTTATGCTGTGTCTGATTTTAATTACCATTTTTTAGTACGGTGGATAGGTTCTTTTTTACCGGATGCGTCGGTTCCCGGTAATCTAGAGAATCCTCTAAGGTCCAGCTGATTCCCTGGCTCAAGATTAAGAAAGTCTTTTGTTAGGTGCAGATGGGGCATGCAAATATTTATATGCCGATCGTTCTCTAGTTCCCTTCAATTAATGAACTTTTGTACTTTTATTACATAAATGCCTGTAATATTATTTTAAAAAAATAAATTAATAAAAGAAGGTAATAAATAGTTATATTTTTAATATATTTTTAAATAATAATTTTTTGTAGGCTTTTTTATTTTTATTTATTTTATCTTACATTTTTTGTTCACTGAATATAAAATTTTATACATTTTGATCATAAAGTTTGTGATATTATATCATGATGATGTTTTTTTTAATTTAAATTGAATAAAAAATATACATAAATAATTATATCTCTAATAATAAAAAAATAATTTTGAATTGAATGGGTTGTTAGAAGTCTAAATGTATGTACCAAAAAAATATAAAGTATAATAATTTAGCAAGATTTTGCTTATATGAGCATGGAGTAGGTTAAGGTAATAAGTATATTATTCTTTGGTTAAAGGTTTTCAAGTTTTAAAGATGGAGGAAAGGGGGGGGGGGGAGAGAGATGTGAAGAGACTTCCATCTTTGTAGTTAATTTCTAATAAGCAATTAATAATATGATTGAAATAATGGTTAATTAGGATTTGAAAAAAAAAATTGTTTCAAAAATTTGTAACTAAAAAAAAAAAATATGAGAGAGAAGTTTGAGTGATTTGGAACTTATAGTTAGTCATTTTAAAATAGTGAAACAAAACCAGACTAATTTTGTTTATTATACATAAAATTAACAGTTTTTCTTGTGCATTGTTAAAATTTTGTTGAGTTACTTATAATCCAAAATGATATTTGGTATGCATATGTTGAATAACTATTATACACATGGATTTCCAGTACCATATGTTGCATATAATTTTTAATTTGGTTGATGCATCACAATCAAATTCGGTTAACACTGAAAGAGACAATGAAGGGTGTATGATTATTTTTCCATACCATAAATATATATATTTTTGGGCACTAACCAGGCTGTCCCACGAAGTACCGGTTGCTGCCGGTTTGATTTCTGACCTGCTGTCGGTGCCACGTGAGTTAATTGCAAGTGTATCCTATTATTCATCATCAAATTACAACACTGCCATTTAAGTTTTCTATTTTTGCATGTTACGATGTGCGACAGTTATTTACTAACTAAACTCTATGGATAAACCGTTACAAATTGCAACCATAGACTTTTACTCACATTAAATTACCTGCAAAAGAATATATTCACTAAAAATTTTGTTACAAATATATTACCTTTAAGTGATCAAATTTATTACTCACACTAACGCGCACTAATTTGGGTTAGAAAATAGAAATATAATTCTAGAGCTATTGTTAATCATATTTTTTGATAAATTTTAGGGTTAATTATGATTTTGGTTTCTAACGTAGATGTCAAAAATTTATTTTGTCTTTGCCTTTTTTTTCGCTATAAAATAGTCCCAAAAATTTCAATTTATTTTAAAATCGTCCTTCGAACAAAAATATTCTTTCCTTTTTTTTCTCAAAATCAACCAAATGCAGAAGCTGAACCAGAACAGATGCAAAAGCATAACAGAAGCAACACCAATGACCAGAAGCAAAGAACAACAATGGAATCAAAAGAACAACAACAACAAAAGCAGCTACAAGCACAAGAACAACAACAACAAAAGAACAACAAGAACCCAGAACTCAGAAAAATACCCATAACTCAAAACTCAGAAAAAACAATGGATAATGGAATCAAAAGAACAACAAAAGAACAGAAATTAGAAGAATTGATAATCAGAACCAGAAGAAACCAGAAACCGGCGAAGAGCAGCGATGACCGGCGACCGAGCGAGGAGGAGGAGCAGAAACGGCGAGCGGCGCGCGACGTCCACCCTCGCGGATCTGCTACCATCAACGTCAAGCCAGGAAGAAAAGCAGCGACAAAATCTGGCGGTGAGATCCAGCGGAGACGACGAGGACTGAACGATGAGGAGCAGCAGCGGCGGCGGCGAGGACCCCT
This sequence comes from Arachis ipaensis, assembly GCF_059453495.1. Classification (NCBI taxonomy): domain Eukaryota; kingdom Viridiplantae; phylum Streptophyta; class Magnoliopsida; order Fabales; family Fabaceae; genus Arachis; species Arachis ipaensis. The sequence continues at coordinate 145,713,542 of NC_142441.1, read as the reverse complement.
CCCCTTCCCTTCCTCCACTTCTTCCCGAACCCCTTCCCACCATTCTCCCTTCGCGTTTTCGCTTCCCCCTTTTCCCTTTACACGTTTTTTTTATTTTTTTATTTTTTTATTAAGGGTAATTTGGTAATAAAAATAAAAAAATTTGGTAAAAAAGACGATTTAGAAACAAATTGAAACTTTCGAGACCATTTTGTTACGAAAAAAAGGCTGAGAATGAAATAAATTTTTCACCTCTATATTAAGAACTAAAATCATACTTAACCCTAAATTTTAATATGATATTTTCATGCTTTGATAAATTAAAGTATTATATTGATGTTTTAAAATTCTTAGTAATTAACTGTATTTTAAATTTATTCATCTAGCTAAGTTGTTTGATATATTTTTTTTTAATTGGAATTGAAAAATTTAACTTTAAATTTGAAAAATAAACTTTAAAAAAATAGATAGATAACAACCCAAGCAAAAAAATGAAACTATGATACTAACACTCAAAAGTCGAAAATCTTATTGATGCCAAATTGATGTTCATATAATCATAACAAAAGAACATTTCTACTATATATATTGTTGATGTTGTTGTTACTTTATTTATTTATTTATTTATTTTCTAAAGATAGTAGGTTATATTTTATTAATTATTAAAAAATAAAATACAAATTACTATTATTGTTGTTAACATATTAATTATACAAGAAGATATATAAATTCTACGGGAAAAAATATGTATTTAATAGATGAAGATTTTATCATAATTATTAATATTGAGATTATAATTCAAAAAAAATAAAATAATATAAAAGACATTTTAGTAAATATATTAAATTGAAAGAGATATAACTAAATAATTACTTTTAAATTAAAAAATAATAATCAATATTGACCGTCTAATTAATCTAATACATATCATATTTAAAAAAAAAAATAGATGTTGTAGTGCATCGTTACTTTAATAATTTATAGGTTGACACATATTTTGTTAGGAACAGATATATTCACAAAAAAATATTTAACTAATTAATATTAATCAGTAAATTGCAAGCCCAAAGTGGTGATTCAACTTATTGAGTTATTGTAACGTAACTGGCTGGTTTTTATTATTTTTCTAAATTTATCAAATTTCTTGAAAATTTCATGTTTGTTTGATTTTATTAATTTTACTTAAACATTCTTTCTTCAGCAATTGAAAGGTGGTAACAAAATTTGGTTTGTTTCAGAAAATAAAAATCTACTTTATGAAGCTTATACTAGATAGTGCAATAATGTATGTTATTTAAATATATTTAATTTCCTTACAAAATTCTACTAACAATAAATAAATATAATGAAAAAAGTTAATTTTTTGTGGCTAATTAATTTGAAAATGAGAAATCAAAATATTTTTTTATTTTTGAATTTTAAAAATGTTATATGTACTCTAAAATTTAGTTACCAAATAAATCATATATATATATATATATATATATATATATATATATATATATATATATATATATATTTTATATTAGTAATTAATTTAGTGCACGATTCTTAGTATTTCCGTAGCGGGATTGTTCTAGTTTTATTATACTTATACAGTATACTATTTTATTTGATGTATTTCTATGTATTTTTTTTGCTAATTGTATATAGGAGTGGCAAAACGGTCTGAAGTCAGGTCGACCTGCCAAACCCGCTTAAAAATACGGATCGGACTAAGATTTGAAATCCGTCAAATTAAAAAAATCTGTCGAACCCGTACAGTCAAATTTATGGATTTTGGCGGGACAGAACAGAGGACTGTCGGTCAAAGATTTTTATTTTTTTATTAAATAAAAAAGTAATTACTACTATAAAATTAATAAGTATATAATTTTCAAACACTTTTTTTTTGTTTTTATTCTTTTTTTAGTTATTAACTTTATTTATTTTATTTTATAATTTTGTATATATGCTTAAATTATGTGATTTATTTTTCAAAATAAAGATGATTCTATTGACAAATATTATTTTGAATAATTTTATTGAAGTTAAAAATTAAAAAAATTATATTATAATTTAACTATTTTTTATTTGTATTTAATTTTTTAATTATTATTTTTTGGTTAATTTTAATAAATTTTATTTAAAAAAAAAACGGGTTAATCCGCCAGTCTGCCAATCCACCATAAAATGGGATAAATTAGTATTTTAAACCCACCTTAATTAGCAGGTGGAATGGTATAAGTTAGAACAAGCCGACTCACTTTGCCACCCCTAATTTATATATTGAGCTTCAAATTTAAAGAATAAATTTTCTCAATTTTTTTTTACAATTAAAAAAAAAAGGTAAAATATAACCTTTCATCGTTAATTTTATAAGGGAAAGTGTAAAACTAAGAAAAAACTTCTCTGAATACGCTCCTTTATATACTCGCTTTAGTAATTAATCTATTTCTTATTCTTCCAATAAAGTTGTTGCTATCTTTGTTAAAAGGAAAATGAGTGAACCTTACTCAAGTTACTAACTAATTAAATTTCATAATTAAGTAGTAGTTGCACTAACTGCTATTGTGTATATGTCAAAGTTCAAAAGCAACATCTGCAATGACTTCCACAAAACGCAATTTGCATGGTGATTGAGTAGCTGCTAGTAGTGGGGTGACTTTACTTACCCAAGAGAACTACAAAAAGATCATAAGCCATCAAAGCCATATATATATATATAGAGACAAACAAATCCCAATCAGAGCAACAAAAATAAGTGTTGTTGTTTGCTTTTTTTTTTTTTTGGTCAACACAGTTAGCACTTACCAGTATTTAAGTATATTCTTTCGAGTTTTGAAGAAAAGTTCTTCACGTGCACGAAGACAACAATTAACATTGCATTAATGCTTTAATTTGTGAATTATATAAAGAGTAAAAATATGTATTTAGTTTTTTTTTTTTTATTATCCTCAATACATGATTAGAATGTCAAAACAAAAAGTATTTACGGCCCACGGTAGAAAAAAATTAAAATTTTATGTAAAATAAAAAATAAATTAAATATATCAAATATAAAATCATAACAAAATTTAAATATAAAATCAACCTAATATAAATTTTATAAAATTGATTTAAAATTTAAAATAATAACATCAAAAGATAAAAATTAAATCAAAATTCTACTTACTATATTTGCGATTAACTTTTTTTATGTAAGGATTTATAGCTTTTTTTTATTTTTTTATTATTGATTTGAAAAAAGACTAAATAAATTTTTGGGAGAAACTATTGTCGCACTCTCTATATGACTTTTTTTTTGGTGATCACTTTGGAAGGGAGTTGCAGTAAAAAATTTTACTGATAAAAGAATATTTATTCAATTATATATAAAGAAGTAACAACAATTTTAATAGAATAGTGATATGATAACAACAAATGAAGTCATAAAGGAATTAAGGAATAAAAGTTCAGCTGCATCTCAGCTACAGTGAGCATCCATCAAGAGACTTAGAAGAGGAGAAATAGGTTTAACAATTAGGAAAGGAAGTACAAGGAGAAGAATAGAAGAATAGAAGGTTGAAGTTGTCATCAATACAGGGAAAGAGAATTTACCACACACGCCTAAAGAGCATATCCTTGCAACCTCCTGTTAATAACCTTCTCTCTGGCACTATGCCTTGGTCCTCACTCATCCTGATAAATTGCCACGTGTCCCGTATTTGTAACTAACTCAATATTACAATTTGTGACGCTCTCTTCAGACATCTCCCCATTTTCATTAATAACCATAATATTACCCTCCTCTTCAACAACAACCTTGTCCTCAAGGTTGAAAGTGGGATAAACACGTTAAAATTTGTCAGCTTCTTTCCATGTAACCTCAGCACCCGTACCTTGCCTCCACTGAACCTAAACTTGTTGCACTTATTTCTCATTCTTTAAGATTGTTCTAGTAGCCAGCAGTTGATGAGGTTCAATGATGAGACCAAATTCAGTGGAGTGATCACGCTGCTCACCACAAAATCGCTTTAAGGAGGAGATGTGAAAAATATCATGAATTCTAGCTTCTGCAAGTAGAGCCAAACGATATGCCACTAGGCTGAGCATGTGACTGGTCCAAAAGGGGCCAAAATAATGCATACCAAGTTTTTGGTTCTTCCACAAGGCAGCTAAATGTTGTCTATAAGGTTGGAGTTTGACCAGGACTAAGTCCCCCACTTCCAACTCCAAGTGCCTTCGATGCTTATCAGCAAAGTGCTTCATAAACTGTTGTGAGCGAGTGAGATTAAGCTTGAGCTAATCAAGGAGTTGATTTCTAGCTTGTAGCATATCCTACAAAGGTTGCTCATCATCTGAGCAGATTTCATACCGCAACAAGGTGGGAGGGTCCTGGCCATATAAGGCCTTAAAAGGCGACATTTTAGTACTGCTATGCACGCTGGTGTTGTACTAGAACTAGCCCATGGAAGCATCTCAAACCATCTTTATGGGTTGTCAAAACAGAAGCAACGTAAGTACATCTCCAAGGTTTTATTCACAACTTCACTTTGTCCATCTGTTTGAGGATGATAGGAAGAACTCATCGCAAGGCTTGTCCCTTGCATCTTGAAAAGTTGCTGCCAAAATCGACTAATAAAGACTTTATCTCTATCCGAAACAATGGAACGGGAAAACCCATGCAGTTTAACCACATTTTTTATGAAAGCCTCAGCAACCGTTTTGCTACTAAAATCATGATTGAGTAGAATAAACTGAGCAAATTTGGTTAAACGGTCTACAATCACTATAATCACTGAAAAACCAGTAGAGGGAGGTAAAACAACAATAATATCCATACAAATGTCCTCCCAAACTCTCATAGGTATGGGAAGAGGCTGCAACAACCCTACGGGAAGCTTCGTCTCAGCCTTCTCCTGCTGACAAGTAGTACACGATAACACATAGCTACGTATCTGACGTTGCATGTGAGGCCAATAATAGGTCACACATATTTGATCCACTGTTTTCGTCACACCAGAGTGCCCTCCCACTGCACTGTCATGATATTCCTTCATAATTAAATTGATTAAGCTGCTGGTTTGGGCAATCACGACCCGGTCTCGCCATAAGAGAATCCCATTTCTCAAAGCATAGTTCACATCATTCGAGGAACAGTCTCTGCATTGTTGCATAATGGCATTGAGGCTAGCATCCTGAGCAATTTTAGTTTTCAGCTGGTGCAACCAATCAGACTTTGGTGATGACCAAGCAACAAAACGTGATCTAGAAAGGGCATTGGCAGGCATATTATCCACTCCGAGCTTGTAGTGGATCTCGAAATCATATCCTAGCAGCTTGTGTCGCCACTTATGTTTCTCATGAGTGTGCAGATTCTGCTCGTGTAGCGCCTTAAGACTCTACTAATCTGTACGAATGATGAATTTCTTCCCCAATAGATAATGGCAGAATTTCACAATGGCCTCAGTTATGGCATAAAATTTTTGCGTGTAAGCTGACTAGTTACGCATTGTGGCTGATAATTTCTTAGAAAAGAAAGCAATGGGGTGCTTATTCTGTGTCAATACCGCACCCACGCCGGACCCGAAAAGCATCAGTCTCAACTTCAAAAGGCAACTCAAAATTTGGCAAAGCCAAGACTACTTTGAAAGAGATATCTCACTTGAGATTTTCAAAAGCCAAAACAGCTTGAGCATTCCAATTAAAAGCATCCTTTTTGAGAAGATCAGTCAACGGAGCTGCAAGAGAAGCATACCCTTTTATTGAAGCGGCGTTAATACCCGATAAGACCTACGAACCGTCGCATTTGCTTAAGGTTTTGTGGCTGCTTCCAGCTGAGGACTGCCTGGACTTTATCAGTCTCCATGTGAACCCTACCCCCCGAAATTGTATGACCCAAATAATTGACTTCATGAGTACCAAACAAACATTTAGATAAATTTGCGCACAATTTCTTCTGCTGTAACACTTGAAGAACAGTTTCCAAGTAGTGAAAGTGTAGCTCCCAAGATGCGTTATAGGCTAAAATGTCATAAAAAATATCAACGCAAATTTCCTGAGATACAGGCAAACACGTCATTCATGAGGCTTTGAAATGTGGTCGACGCATTTGTTAAACCAAATGGTATCACAAGCCACTCATAAAAGGCCTTGATGAGTTCGAAAAGCCATTTTGAAATGGTCCTCAGGCTTAACCAAGATTTGGTGATAGCTAGAGCAAAGATCCAACTTAGAAAAGAGATGAGCACCAAATAGTTCATCTAACAATTCATCCACGGTCGGAATTGAAAAACTGTCTTTGATCGTAATATTGTTCAAAGCACCATAGTTAGTACAAAATCTCCACGTCCCATCTTTCTTTCGCACCAGCAAGATTAGAGATGCAAAAATGGCTCTTACTAGGCTAAATAATCCCCTCATCAAGTATTTCCTGTACCATCAATTCAATTTGGGTTTTCTAACTATGAGAATACCGATATGGTCACGCCTTCATAGATCCTACATCCTTAACCAAGGGAATGCAGTGGTCATGAGCCCACTTTGGTGGTAGGCTCAAAGGTTTAGCAAAGACAACAACATACTTAGTCAATAACTGCATTAACTTAATGTCCATAGAAGCTGGCAACTGTAAGGGTGATTGGTTTTTCTCTACGAATTTTTTCAATTCCAAAGTAAATATTTCAGATATAGCATCAATATTGAACAATCGTTTAATGTGATGGAATTGAGCACAACCAGCAGTTTGGTGTTTAATTCCTACATAGTGGTGAGTTGTCCATTGTGCATAAATCGCAAAAAAGTTGCATCATAATCTATTATATGGACTCTCAAGGACCTAAGCCATGTAGTGCCAATGACCAAGTCACCTCCCGCTACATGCAGAACAAAAACATCAGGGATCGTAACAGTGCAACCGTCTAGATCAACCTCTAAAGCCCCAATGTGACCTTTCACTGGCAGAACATCAAAATCACCAACCACCACTTGGAACCCTGGTGCAGGCTCCACTGGTAAGTCTAAAAACTTGGCAATGCGGGGCTGAATAAACTATCGGAACTACCCCCATCAAGTAAGGCATGAACCTCTAAGCCATTGATAAAGGCTTTAATCTGAATCATGGCTGGGCCTTCGGTACCATGCATCGCGTTATAGGATAAATGATGCTCAATGATATGTTGATCTAACACCTGCAAGTTCACGGTCGCATCCATAGATGCATCCGTTGGCCCCTCTAGCACCGTCTCATCCCCCAATTCAAGCTGTAATGACATGAAGTGCCTATTAGTACAACAATGGCTTGCTGAGAACTTCTCATCACACCAATAGCATAACCCTTTTTTCCTTTTACTTTGGACTTCAACCGAAGTAAGTTTTCAAGTGGAATTTCTAGTAGTGTTTGGTAGGGGTTGTTGTGGTAGTGTAGGAAGGACTGGAGGAAAAGATTGGCGTGCATTAGGTCGCGAAGTAGCGACAATAACTTGGTTAGCAAATTGATGGCGATGGGCAGCTGGCCCTGTAGTGTGACGTGGTTCGGAGGTAAATTTATTCCTCATACAATCTCGCCAAAGTCACAACACACATTAAACTCGGAGGACAATGAGCTTTCACTTCCCTTTCGAATATCCTGCCTTAATCCGCTTATAAAACAGTTGCTAAGGGCATCAGGTGATTCAATTTGAGTACGATTAGCTAAAGCAACAAATTTGGAATAATACTCACTCACCGTTCCATGTTGTTGAAGCTTGAAGAGCAATTTCCTGGGAGACTCAAACAATGAAGGTTCGAATTCGAGCTCAATCGCCCTCTTGAGTTGAATCCAGGAATGAAATGGTGTCACTCGCTGTGATAATTGAAACCATGGAATGGCCGATCCTGACATTTGAAGCATTGCTAAACCCACCTGTTCTTCATCGGGAACCCGGAAGAAATCGAAATATTGATCCATAGAGAAAATCCAACCCAAGGCATCACTCCCATCAAATTTTGACAGATCGACGTTCACCCTTCGGGGTTGCAATCCCATGCAAAATGGCAGGTCCCGATTAGCTCGCACCATGTGAGAACTCACGAGAAGGAGAGCTTGAGCGGTGCGGATTGTGGAGCAGTTGTGTAATGGAGGATTGAAGCGCATCAAATTTGAGATTCATAGCCTCAGAGGCTCTGCCCCCTTTGCTCTATGTTCCTCTGCTGCCGATTCAATCATCTGGTAAAGTTTTTTAATATCCGCCTCCATGCCTTTCATTCTCGTGTTGTTCGCGACAGACATGGTCAATGAAAGCACCAATGGAAAGGTGTTGCAGTAAAAAAATTCACTTATAAAGGAATATTTATTCAATTATGTATGAAGAAATAACAACAATTTCAATGGAACAGTAAATTGACAAAGTAGTAAATGATGTGATAACAATGAATGAAGTCATAAAGGAATTAAGGAATAAAAGTTTAACTGCATCTCAGTTATAATGAACATCCATCAAGGGACCTGGAAGGGGAGGAAGAAGTTTAACAATTAGAAAAGGGAGTAGCAAAGAGAAGAATAAAAGAATAAAAAGTTCAGAGAAGTTGCCATCAAATACAGAAAAAAAAAAATTTACCACACACTCCTAAAGAGCATATTCTTGCAACTTCTTGTTAATAACTTTCTCTCTAACACTACGCCTTCGTCCCTGCTCATCCTGATCAATTACCACATGTTCCATATTTGTAACTAACTCAGGATTGCAATTTGTGACGCTCTCTTCATGCATCTCCCTTTTTCATTAATATAACCATAACACACTCTCTATATGACTTTAATTTTGCCAAATCATTTTCATTTAACTATATTTTTTTTCTACAATACTTTTTAAATGCACAACTCTCATATCCATAATTACTTTAATTTGTTTAATACGAAGGTATATTTAATCTAATAAGTATTAATATAACAAAATTATTATTTAATTGTTGTGTATTTTAATCTAACGAATATTATTAGTTTAAAAAAAGTATTAAATACTATTAAAATTTTAATTTTAAAAAATAAAAGTACATAAAAAAGTTGCAGTAACTTTGTTTTAGAAAGTTTATGTTATATCTTGATCAAATTAGTGGAAAGATTACAGTAAGTTTTACACCACAAATTACATATTCTTGCTATACGGATTAAATATTACTTTCATATTTATATTATACATGAATCAACCACTTAATAAATACATTACATATTATATGCTCTTGTAATATAAGTGATCATTCTTTTGTAGATATTGAGTTCCTGACCTTGCACTATATTTACTTATAGTACCACTATATCCATCATTTTATTTTCTCATTGGTATATCTTTCACATTCTCCTACAACCCAAATAATTTCTCAACATTACAACGGCTGTATATTTTGGAAACAAAACTTTATAATAGATAATTTATTTAAGAAATTCTCTACCCAACTACCTTTATTTTTATTATCCATCTAGCTCAATGTTTTTATATGAAGTAATGATTGTACCTTCCTCTTCGTGAACTCTCTCTTGTTTTTGTCATTCTTTACACATAGTCACTGCATCCACTTCGGACTTATAATTTTTTATCATCATTCTTGGGTCAAGTTGCTACTTCATTTTATTATTCTTCTTGCCAACTTCTACACTTTATTGGTTGCTCAATCTCGCCTCTTCCGTTGTGGTTGATTTATATTGCAAGGTATATACTATATACATAACAATTTTCTATGTTCATAGTTATTCATTTTCTACTCTTTCCACGTCTCAAATAACTCCTTAGTATTATTTGTCATTTTGTCCTTAGCTATGAAACACGGACACTTTGATGAGTTGCCGTGTCTACGTGTCGGACACATTTCGAATACGACACTCACTGACACTCGTCCGACACGCGTGTCTGCTGTGTCCAAACCGTGTCTCAATAAAAAATAAAAAAATTCTTCTCCGACATTCTTGGACACACTTAAATACCATCACGTGTCAGCGTATACAAATTCAATCCATTTTATGAAAAAAATGTGACCAATTAACCAAACTCCAAAACCACTTGTTAAAAACAACAATTTATTGTTGCATCTAAACATATAGATGTTTACTAATCTGACTAATATGGAACTTGGTAAGACAAGGGGGTTAAATAACTGAAAAATAAGATTAGTAAAGAATATTCTTTGAATGCTAAATTTACGTATTGAATTCTTTTTCTTGTCCCCATAATTCAAAAAGTTTTTTTTATTATTGCCGAAGAAATGAAATAAAAGATAGGGTAGAGGTATGACAGTTATTATATGAGGTCTACCCAATGCTAGATGCAAAGGCACATAATAGATCGATATGAACATGATGAGCTGTCCCGTAATAAACCCAGCTGTTGCTGATAGTTTCTTCTCGGTCCCTTCTTGCATAATCCGAGCTCGAAGAAGGAAGAGATAAGAGGGCCCTATGGAGAATGTGCTTAGAAATCCATAATAGAGTCCGACCACAAAAATGGAGAAATAGAATCCATAAACGTCATGTCATTCAAAATAAAGATTTAAAAAAATGTGATTCATATGAAAAAACCAGATCAATTCCTTACAAAAACCAACAATTAGACTCATTAAAAAAAAAACACACAATATGAATATGATCTTTTTTCATATCAATCCATTAAAGATAAGAAAGACTCATATATTTCTAGATATGAATCATCATTCCAAGCAAATAAAAAAGAATTTCTTTCTTATAATTACAAAACATGTAAACAAAAACGATTTGATCCAACGAGCGATATCTCTATAAAGAGATATATAGCAAAAGATTACATTATAGATATGGAAGAAAATCTGCATAGAAAATATTTAGATTGGATGCTAATAAATAAAGAAATATTAAATCATTCCATACCGAATGAAGATTTTATTAAGGCATATACGAATAACCCGTGGATCATACCAATCGAATTCCTTTTTTTCAATTTAGATATAAAAAAAGATATTAGTGAAAATACAAAATTTACTGGAAGAAAAAAAAATAGTTTTTAGATCATCAAAAAAAAAAATGGAATTCGAGTTAGAGACTCGAAATCAAGCAAAAGCGGAAGACACGAGTGGGGTGGATTTGGAATCATCTCTTTCAACCCAAGAAAAAGATATTGAAGCAGAGTCTACAGCATCAGGATTGGCCAGGAAAGAGGAAAAAAAAAATACAAGAACAGAATGGAGGTCGAAATAAATCTCTTATTAACAAAGTTTTTTATTTTTCAATTGAATTGGAAGGGTTCCTTAAATCACAGAATAATGAATAATATCAAAATTTATTGTCTCCTGATTAGGTTGAAAAATAATATAAAAGAGATTGCTATAAGCTCTATTCAAAGAGGAGAACTCAATCTAGATCTTATGGCAAATCAAAAGAGTTTAAGTCTTACAGGATTGACGAAAAAAAATAAATTGATCGAAAAGGCAATGTTTATTGTGGAACCAATTCGTCTGTCTAGAGAAAAGGATGAACAATTTTATATATATCAAACCATAGTACTTTCATTGCTTAATAAGAGTAAGCGTCAAATTAAGAAAAGATATCCAGAAAAAACCAATGTTGATAAGACGAACTTGGCAAAATCCATTCCAAGAACAAGAGATCAAAAAATAACAGAAAATAAAGAAAAAAATCATTATGATTTGCTTGTTCCTGAATTCTTTTTTTGCGCTAGACGTCATAGAGAATTAAGAATTCTAATTTGTTTCAATTCTAAGAATAGAAATAGTGCACATAGAAAAACAACATTTTACAATAAGAATAATAAAGTAAATAATTGCTGTAACGTTTTGGCTGAAAATAAGGATCTTGATAGAAAAAAAAACCTAATGAATTTCCATTTTTTTCTTTGGCCAAATTTTCGATTAGAGGATTTAGCTTGTATGAATCGCTATTGTTTGACACCGATAATGGAAGCCGTTTCAGTATAGTAAGGATACATCTGTACCCACGATTGAGAGGTCGTTAATCTATAATCTATATTTCTTTCTTCAATTTAGCGTAACATATCCGGTATGCGGATACAAATGGATACACGCATAGATGCGCACACGCATTGTGTTAACTTCTATTCTGTATTCTGAGGCCTTGATACTAATTCAATTATATATCCTTTAGATACAAAAAAAAAGGAATCGAAAAAATCGTCTTATCGTCTTATATCTACTTTCATTCCTTTCTTCGTCGAATACAAAAATAAATAGATAAGTGAATCCAAAATCAAAAGAAAAGGAGGTTCATGACCAAGGGTAAAGATATCCGAGTAAGGGTTATTTTGGAATGTACCTGTTGTGCTCAAAAGAGTGTTAATAAGGAATCGACGGGTATTTCCAGATATATTACTCAAAAGAATCGACACAATACGCCCAGTCGATTAGAATTAAGAAAATTCTGTTCTTGTTGTTGCAAACATACGATTCATGCAGAGATAAAGAAATAGAAAGCAGAGATAAAGAAATAGAAAAAAGGATTGTTTGTGTGTCACCTTGCCAAACAAAGAATATGAAGAATGATACATATTCTAATATTTATATAGATGCATTTTCTAATTTATATATAATCTAATTTAGATTATATATAACATAATAGATAAAATAAATTTCATTGTATAAGTATACATAAAAAAACCCTTTTGTTAAGAAATAGAATTCTCGGGATAGGAATAAACAAATCATGGATAAATCTAAGCGACTCTTTCTTAAACCCAAACGATCTTTTCGTAGGCGTTTGCCCCCGATCCAATCGGGGGATCGAATTGATTATAAAAACATGAGTTTAATTAGTCGATTTATTAGTGAACAAGGAAAAATATTATCTAGACGGGTGAATAGATTGACCTTAAAACAACAACGATTAATTACGATTGCTATAAAACAAGCTCGTATTTTATCTTCGTTACCCTTTCTTAATAATGAAAAAAAGATTCTTAATAATGAAAAAAAATTTGAAAAAATTGAGTCAACCGCTAGAACTACTACTACCGGTTAAAAAAAAATTAGAGTTATTGTTCAAGTGAATTCAAATTGGAATTGAAACATAAATCAAATGTGGATTGATGTTTTGTTCGAAAACGAAAACTATGACAATCAAATTTTGATTGTTGTCTTGTAAGAAAAAAGATAATCTATAACGAAGAATCAATCTTTTTTTTATTGAGCCGTGCTTGTTCATTTTGATGACTTTACTTATTCTTAATATATATTCTTAAAATAAATTTAGATATAGTATATATTATTATTTATTAAAACAAAAAATATTTTAAATACTTGATATAATTAAAATAAGACATTAAAAATAATTTAAAAAATTAATTTATATTTTAATATCAATAAAATATTAAAATATCATTACGGTTTATCTAAAAAATACTTTATATTTTATATGTATGCGTGTCTCCGTGTCATGTAAGATTTTTAAATTTACGTGTCGGTGTGTCCCGTATCGTATCGTGTCCCGTATCCGTGCCAATGTCCATGCATCATAGGTCCTTAGTAACTCCATTCATAGATGAATCAACCTGCTAAGTTACCAAAAATGTTCATTGACTATAATTGTACAAGCATCGTCTAGAATTCTCATCACTTTTTCTTTAAATAACTTGGTTGTGAATACTTCGTCAGTATTATATTCATGAGTTTGTATTCTTGTTATTTATTCATCTATACTTTTTTGCGTGCACAAGGGTGAGATTCGAATATTCGATCTTTGTTTAAGAGCTTGTTTGGGTGAGCTTATAAAAAAGATCTTTTTTCGAGTTATCTTTTTTTAAAAGATCATACGAAAAAATAAAAGTAATTTTATGTTTGGGTATCTCATGCAAAAAGATCTTTTTATCTATCAATTATGTTTAGGTATAACAATATAAAAGTACTTTTTTGTTTATTTATTATATGAAAAACATCTTTTTTTAAGAGAAAAAGATCTTTTAAAAAAATATAAATTACAGCTTCTCAAAAAAGATGTTTTTTTTTCTAGTACTTTTACTTTTACTACTAGAAATTTGTCAAATACGCTAAAAAATAAAAATAGATCTTTTTTCATTGAAAAAAAATATTTTTTTATCAAAATAATGACACCTAAACAAGTACTAAGTGAACTAGTGAGTTAAGTACCCAAGTTGGTTAGAAAAAAAAAATATTTGATAGAAACTAGACTATTTTTGTTTTTTTTTTTTTTTAACTCGGACTAAATACTTTTTAAGTCTTGCTTCAATTCCAACAGCGGCTAACCCACCTAAAGAGGCCCAGACCGATCCGGCCCAAATATGAGAAGAAGCCAAGAAGGAATGGAGTTGAATTCCCGCCCGCATTTTAAATGCCCGCCCTTGCACACTTACGTTACTTGGCAGTCGCATTTCACGCTCCACACACACAAAAAAACAAAATCTGATATAAAGTCTTCACGAAATAATAATAATAATAATAATAACAAAAATAAACATAAAAAAAAAACAAGCAAATTAATCGCGGAGAACAGAGATTTTATTCTGTAGAGAAAAAGAGAACAATGATGCAGTGAGAGTGAGAGTAGAGAGGGTCAAAGCAAGTAAGAAGAAGAAGAAGAAGAAGAGGAAGTTATTTTGTTATTGGTATGATCATGGAATCTCCAGAACCTTCGAAGAACAATGCAACTTCTTCGGCCTCCACAATCAATGCCGTCGCCATCAATGACTCCCCTCAAGTTCAAGTATAATTCACTCCCTAATTTCGTCATTTCTTTTTAATTTGTTATTGACCTCAGGTACAATTACAACATCTTTTTTAATTTTTATTTTCTGCTCTTTAATTAGGGCTTTGAAGCCCTCTGAATATAGGGGGTGCTAAAATATCGTTTCTGACTTGCTGAAAATGTTGGTGGCTCAAGTTATAGGGTTTTCTCTGTTGATTTTCTAAGTGATTGGCATGGCTAATTTTAGTATTTTGAAGGTCTAATTCCCAGTGGGTGGGTTGGACTTTTGGTGAGGGATAATTCAAAGCATATTTTTGGAGTTTAGATTAATTAGGTTGATTAGTATGATGTGATGGTGCTTTTAATTTTGATTATGCCTTTTTCTTTGGTTCAATTTGTTGCTACTAGCTATGCCATCAGATTACTTGTCTGTGCTCAAGTTAGTAGTTTATAAACCATTGCTGCTTTTTAGTAGATTTTTATATTTTTTGTACCTCTTTAGGTTTGAGTTCAGTTATTCTAATAAATTATTGCATACACTTCTGAATTTTAAGGTTTTCAAATTCTAAATGAAATGTTTTCTAGAAGGGTCTTTTTCCCCGGCCATGGTGTTAGTAATTAGACCATCAAGACCAGGATTCATTGAAGGACTACCATACGATTACATTGTGCTTTGTGTCATAGATATGGAGTCTTGGTATTTGCCTCTTGGGTCCTTGTCCTGATCCTTGCGCATAAATTTATATCTACATGTGTCTGGAGTAATATAATTAAAATTTAATGGACTCTGTTGGATTATTTCATTTTCTTTTTCAGTACGACAGAAATTAATTGTGTTCTTTTCCAATTCCAGGAATCACCCTTTTTCAGGTTTGTAAACAACTTATCTCCTATAAAGCAACCTGCCAAGGCTTCTCATGTGGCACAAGGCTTCGTTGGACTCAATTCTCCGCCTCTTGTATTCACATCACCGCGTATTAGTTGTCACCGTGAAACACACTTATTGGAAAGGTTTGTGACTTAAACTGTGCTCATTTTCGTTGCCATTATTGACAATGCATTTGCTGTTTGTTGACCAATTTTGTTCATATCAGACCTTCATGTGCTCAGTCATCAAGTCGATCAGAATCTCAAAGTGACAATAGAGGCAAGTTAATTGAAGCTCCTGGTGATTCTGCGAAATCAACTGCTGAACTGCCACCTGCAGGGGAGTTTATAACTGAAACTGTGAAGGATTTTGATGTAAAAAATGATGCAACTACTCAACACTGCAGTCCGCCGCCATCTGTTGATAAATATCTGGTTGATCCTGTGGATATTGATCAAATGTACTCTGTCAACCCAGATGAGAAACAATCTAACGATACTGAATCATCTCCGAGTAACTTAGCTCAATCAAAGAAAAGCATATCAGAAGTTGACAGCAAAGATGATCCTTGTGATAAAGCAGATAAACCTTTGATTTTGTTAGAGAAAGTTGATAAGGCTCAAACAGGGCCAGCATATGTTGAAGGGCATGATCAAATAACAGGGGAGAAAAATGATGTTTTAATGGCTTTGCACAAGCGCATGAAGGTAGAGCCTACTTTTTGCTGATGTAGTCCCTGCTAATGTTAATGCATTCTAGTCTTTCTTGTATGTTACTTTATTGTTGATCCACAAGGTATTAAGATTCAGCGTGCTGGAAATGAACTGCAGGATAATAATGACTGTACATCTCAGTTGCTTCCCGAACAGACTCTGCAGGATGTTAAAGATTGGGAAGATTGTGATG
Source organism: Arachis ipaensis (assembly GCF_059453495.1). Taxonomy (NCBI): domain Eukaryota; kingdom Viridiplantae; phylum Streptophyta; class Magnoliopsida; order Fabales; family Fabaceae; genus Arachis; species Arachis ipaensis. Next base: position 145,697,154 of record NC_142441.1, on the reverse strand, counting down.
AGATGGTGTCAACCTCACATGTAGGTGCTGAGAACGTGTCACAAGATGCTTCTGAGGTATTTGTCTAACTTCTTTTTTATAGTTTATCATAATCCTCCTGAGGCAGCTTGTGTGTGATTTTGTCTATTTATTTTCTTTGTCATTTCACACTTCTTTTCCTTTCCCGCTATCTGTTGCTTATTCATGTTATGTTCATTTCACAGTCTCATATCTAATTTGTACTTTATTGACAATCAATCTTTGAAATTTTGTGCCTTGCCATCTGGTTTGTTTATGAAACTTTGCATGCATCATGGCAGGATTTATTTTAAGGAAATTAGCAGCAGTGGTATACTTCATATCTCCATATCTCTGTGGCAGATGGGTAACTAAAAAAATATCCCATTTTTTGCTTTTGTGCTTATTAGTCGGTACCTGTGTTGGAACTCTGAAAATTTTGTGAATGGTTTGAATTAAATTGTAGAAGTCCAAGTGAGATCTCACGTTATGTTTTAGGGTACTCTTGAGTTTTGGGTAAGCATTTTCTTTATGTATCTTTGAGCGTACAAAATATTGAGCACTCTTAACCATTTGCTTGCTTTTAATAGGTTTTAGTCATGTGGGGTGATACTACTGTGGCCTAGGTTGCATTAGAACACTTGACAAATGATTTATCTATCGTAGAAATATCTTAGCACAAAAAGTTGCAGTTTGATTCTCATGAACTTGCACTTTTTCTTCTTTTCTTTTTGGTTTTGTTCTAGTCTATAATAATTATTACCGTCAAACGTCAATGCAGGTTACTCTAAAGCATCATGGCCTTCGTAGACGGTGTCTACAATTTGAGGAGGCTGCATCTAATGCTCTTGGAAGTGATAAATCTTGTATGAAATCAAATGCAGCTCCAATCAAAATAAAAATGGTCAAGCTGTCTGAACCTGGCACTTCTTCCTTGTTTACTCAAAGATGTAGTGGAAACTCAACTGTGACATGTCCCAAGCCATCAGGCATTGGATTGCATTTAAATAGCATTGTAAATGCTATGCCTCCTGGTTGTGCTGCAACTACAGGTATTAGATCATCAGATTGTTTACAAGGGAAGAAATCTGCATTGATTAGTATAAATAAAGTGGAGAACATGAAGGGACGCCTAACTTCATCAAATATAGATGGGCAATCATTAATTGATAGTGGAAATGAGAGCCAAGCCAACATTTCCTCACTACCCGTAGATTCTTTCATTTCTGGGTCTCATAGCCCTACAGAACCTGTTGCTATATGTCCTGAAAGTCTCCATGATAAGAGGAAACTAAGCCCTACAGGTGATGGATATCCTGAGGAATCCAAGCAACCTAGCCCGAGCAAGAAAAAGTCAGTTTTTAACTTTTTATTTTCTTTCTTGTAACTCACACACAGATGTGCACACAAATATTTTATATTTGAATTTGGTTACTTAATTCACATTTTTGTTTAGGAAGAGAGCATCAAGCAACAATGATGATAATGGCTGTAAAAGGTGCAACTGTAAAAAGAGTAAATGTTTGAAACTGTAAGTAAATTTCTCTATTTGCTTTGGCATATCTCAGGATGCAGTAGCTGTATATTCTGATTTGATCGGTTTGCAGTTATTGTGATTGTTTTGCTGCTGGAATCTATTGCGCTGATGATTGTTCTTGCCAAAGCTGCTTGAATAGACCAGAGTATGAAAATAAAGTTATTGAAACAAGGAAACAAATTGAATCCCGTAATCCTCTTGCATTTCTTCCCAAGATTGTCCCTCAATCCACTGATCGTTCATCAAATAATATGGTACAAGATCTTTGTGTATTGTGTTTCACTTTTGTAGTTGTCTTTTGATTTCAGCAATGAATTGATTGATTAATGTGCCGTTGCAGGAGGATGCAATTCTGATGACACCTTCATCAGCTAGGCACAAAAGAGGTTGCAATTGCAAAAGGTCAATGTGTCAGAAAAAATATTGTGAATGTTATCAGGTTGCATATACATTATAACCTAATAATTCCACACCAGTTTCCTCTCCCATATCTACTAATATCTAATTTTATATTTAAAAAAGGCTGGTGTCGGATGCTCTAGCGGATGCCGATGTGAGGGATGTAAGAATGTTTATGGCACAAAAGAAGGTTAGAGTTTATATTATGAATAAGCTTTTCTCAATTCTTAATACATCACAATGTATGCTTTTGTATAATCTCTACTGTATAAAGGGGTTGAGACAAACAAACTTCCATTATCACAATTCATTTCAAATTTCGTCCTCAATGTATTTTCAAAATAATTACAAGGTATGGCAGTTAGAAGTGTTTTTGAATATAAAAAAAATAAATCATTAGAAGTTATGAGAAGTTAGAATAAAAAATAAAGGTTACAATATATGATAAACAAACAAAAAAATAGAAATTTTATAATTAACACAAACGAAAATATTGTGGATTGATAGGCATGGTGCCTAATCCACTAGTAGTAATAGTAAGTAGAATGCTATGAAATGATATTCAAAAGTTTTGGTAGCATGGTTTCTTTTTTTTTTTTTTCAAATTTTGTTTTCCCCCCCCTCATCCCCACTGATATGGAATCGATTCAGGAAAATATGAAATTGAGCCCAATGTGCTTAATAGTTAAAGACCATGTGATATGCACATCCTTTCTTGGTTTTAAAACTGCAGATTATGTTGCAAGGGATCATGTTTTCAATAAAGAAAGGATGGGCAGCAGGATTGAAAATGAACCAGATGGTGCTTTTCTCAACAAACTGGAAATGGTGGCAAGCAAGTCAGATTTGTATGACCTGCCCCATGTCTCACCTGTAACACCATCATTGCAATGCTCTGAGTAAGACTGCTTTCACCACAAATCCTTTTGCATATTTTATAGGATAGGAATTTACAATACTGATTACATACTTCCTGATGTTTTTACTTTGTTTTTTCATTGGCCTTGTCCATTTGTTCAGCCAAGGAAAGGAGGCTGCAAAATTCGGACTTCATTCTGGACAGCATCTACCCTCCTCTGAAACTAATGTTGATATGCTTCCCTCAAGTGCAAATTATAACAAGTCTCTGGAGAACTCGCAGAGTGTTCTTGCAAACCTGGAAACAGATGAGATGTTGGAAACTGCTTCCTATGATTGGCAAGTGGATTGCAGCGATGTAATGGATCAATCATCACCATGTGATTTGGTTGCTAACATACTTCAGGATACTCCCTTGTCAAATCCTGAATCAATGTCAAGTGCTTCACTGTTCACATCTAGTACAAAGGAGTGCGGAAACATTCCTCTATCCCAATCACAAGGACGCATTCGCCTAATATCCGGGAGCTCTCTTCGTTGGCGTGGTTCACCAAATACCCCAAGGGTTAGATTAGGTGTAAAACACCTTCAATCTCTTGATTCTGAAAGCAGACTCTTCGACATAATGGAAGATGAAACACCAGATGTATTGAAGGAAGGTTTAACACCCACCAAGTCTGTGAAAGCAAATTCCCCAAACCAGAAGCGAGTTTCTCCTCCCCATAGTCGTCTACGCGGACTTGGTTCAAGCTCCTCTGGAGGCTTCAGAACTGGCAGGAAATTTATACTGAAATCTGTTCCTTCCTTTCCCCCATTGACACCTTGTGTTGAATCCAAAGATAATAGCAGTGAAGATTTAGGTAACAATGCCAAGTAACTGATTCCCAAAACCAAAAGTTTTCCCTCAATGCGAGTGTCATGAGAAGATTTATGTAATCTGGTATGATTGCTAGCATCTTTTCTGGTATGAGCATGGTACAAAGTTCTGTATTTCTCTCTCTTTACCCTCCTTTTTAGTTCTTTTTATTTGGTGCTGTGTTCTGGTGTATCTAATGTGTCCTAATATTACAGTTTTAAGTGACACATCTAGCTGTGCCAAACAGGTTCAGATGACTTATTTTATGAACCATCAGTGCAAAATTTGAAGTTGTCTGTATCACCTGTGCAGTATTATTTTAGCCATTTGGAAAAATTTTTACCTGGAAAAACAGATTCTACTTGATTTTATACTCTCTGGATTCTCATTTTAAGGTAAGGTGGCCATTTCAATTCACCTAAACAAAACCTGGTGTTAATTTCATAGAAACCACAAAATAGGCAGAGATAAAAGAAAAATTATGTGTATTGATAATACTCAAAGGAGAAGATAATGCATAATTTGAAAGAAACTCATTAGAGCACTATAGCAGCTCTCACTCTCCTAAGCTATTCCAGATAAATGCTTGAATCCCCCTCTCACGCCCATACATTAGCCTCTCACCTCACTTCCAATGCCTCCCATCAAAACCTTTTCTTATGGGATGAACTTATTCAGGGTAAACTAACCATGAGTTAGCTAGATAAAGGCCACTGTAAGAATGACAATTACGTCTATTGATGTAGTCATACGAGGGTTCCTTAGAGTAGCTACGAACGTGATGTCGTTAAAGAGCCCTTTCTAGGTAGTGTGTGAATTAGGGCGTATGTGTAATATATAACCAAAAATAATTGTTAGATAAATCTGGCCCAATAAGGCCTTTTAAATAAAGGAACGCCTGACTTAGGGCCAACATTCTTGGAGCTCACTTTGATCTGATCCCCATCTACCAAACGGATTGGGTTCGTCTTGTTTCGCCGTAACTCGATCTGATATGTGCAAGCCAGCTTCAAAGCCTCGATGCAAGAATCTTTATTCTTAGACTGATAAGTCAGGAATATGCTTACACCAACCCATAACCACCTATGATTCAGAATCCTTCATAACAAGGGTAGTATTAGATCAAGGATATTTCCACTTTGTGGAAGCAACTTGGTACATAAGACCTCAAATCCAACTTTACAAGAACACGTTCCAACTCAGAATTGGCGTGCTTAACAACATACAAATGACAATTGGTGGGACATTCCAGTACGGACAAAGGATATGAGCCTACAAATAACACTCGATGCCCGACCTACGAGATCGATCATTCAGTGGGAACAGTGTTACACCAACGACCTAAAACCATTGGCCGAAGATACACCTGACCCAGTAAGGCCTTCCCACAGAGAAAAATCTAACCCAAGTCCAACACCCTTGGATTCCACTTTATTCTAATTCCCATCTACCAAACTGATTGGGTCGGTCTTTACCCCGATGAAACTCGACCCGACTTGGTGCGCAAACTAGCTACAACCTACAAAGCCTCGAGCGGTGATCTCTCTCTATCTTGGAGATCAAGCTCTCCAAGTCCAACCCCTACAATCTAGTGGTTACTAACAAAATTTAGCTTCCAAGTTAGTAATTGCCATTCTCTCTTAAAAGAACTCTAAGACTTTGTTTGGATATAAGAAGGAAAATGGAAAGAAAGAAAATAAGAGAAAAGAAAATGAAAAGAAAGAAAATAGAAAGAAAAGTAGAGTTATTTGTATGTTGTTTGGATTAAGAGAAAATGGATGGAAAGAAAATAGAGAGAAAATTTTCTTTTGTTTGGTTTGAAAGAAAAGTGAGAAGAAAGAAAATTATGTTAGAATAAAATTACATTAATATCCTTATTTATATTATATATAAATTATAATTTATTAATTTTACAAGTAAATAATTTTACAAGTAAATAATTATTCATAAATTATATTATTAATCTCTTTAATTATATTTAAGAAAAAAAATGAAATTTGATAGTGCTGTAAAATTAAGAAGAGCACAAGAGATAATTTTTAAATGTAAAAAAAATAAAATAAAATATTTTGATCTTTTTATTAAATAGAGGGTAAATTTGTAATTATATCACTATTTCCTCTTTCTTGTTAGTTTTCATCTCCCAGCCGAAGAGAAAATTTTTTCGTGGACCCCACTCCACTTTTTTCTTTTTCTTTTCATTTTCTTTAATAAACCAAACAATGAAAAACTTGACTTGACTTTCCACCCGTTTTCTTTCCCCGTATTTTCCTTCTCCTTATTTTCGTTTGAACCAAACACTGTGTAAAGACGTGATCACAATCTTCATTTCCCCCTTTTCAATTTTATCCTTTGGAAGCCAAACAATATCAACATTACGTCAGCCTATTAGTATACCACGTTAATTAATTTTAATGTCCATGCACTCGTTATCAATCAGATTTTTTTTTGGATAAAATCAACTTTTGTCTTTTGCACAGTAGGTGCAAAATAATTGGAAAACATGAACTTCGATATAATCACATATGGGATCAGATAAAAATTGTGTAATATTTAAATGTTAATATCCTGATTCAATTTGGCTGAAATTACCCAATAACAGTTATAAATAAGTTGTTTGACGTCGTTCATCTCTCCCTGGCTATATATGATATTCGAATTTGGATTTGGCTTGGATATCATACGCCTTGTAGTACACTATTAAGAATATTATTAACATAATTAATCCCATTCTAGTATTTTTCTCTAATTCTAGGAAATGGATGGGAGATGACGTCTTGCTTGAGGTTGTCAACGATGAAGGTTTATGAATTGTTGGAGTGGCGGATCTTCTCATTCAAATATAAGCAAGTTGTTATTATTGATAAATCACGATTTTTGCCGAATATAAATGAACCCATTTTTATTCTTACACGAGGGTGCAGAATAATCAACATGCAAAAAAAAGGGACACAATTTTCCATCAAACAGTACAGATAATTTTTTTTTCCAATAAGAGTCAACTATTTTCTAACAAAATACAGTAGAAATGGCAACCAACAGTTTTACCCCAAAATTAGGTTTAACCCCCCAAACCCAGAAATATAGGATAGGCCATAACTTCGATAAAATTCAACTCATCATGCAACAGTCTCCAACTCATTCGGGGTCATCACTCATCAATGTATAAAGGCCCCGGTCCCAACTAAAACTGCACTCTCAACTTCATTATTCTAGTACTACTATTATCCCAACATGTCAAATTCAATTAAAACTAAAACAGACTACAAGGAAAACCTAAATGGTGGTTTAGAAAGAGAAAACGTAGCATTCATAAATACCAGCAAGCAAGTAGAGATGTTTGAGAATTGAAGCCTCCAGCTGGCAAAACATAACTATCAATCAGCTTCCATACACCCAATCACTGATTTTTTACCTCGGGCTTGAGTCAGGAGAACCATCTTCATACGAGACTAGGCCTTTCTTTCCATTTGGGCTTCCGGATGACGACCTTGACCTGTTTACTCCGCTTGCTTTTCGTGGAGATTGTGATTCTACAGAAGACCTCGATCGTGACGGACTCCTGCTCCGAGATGAGGACATGCGCCTCTCCACACGAGGAGAGACACGAGCTCGATATGGTTCAACTGGTGAACGGCTGCGAACAGGGCTACGGCTTCTGCTATATCGTCGACTGCGATAACGAGGGCTGCGTGATAAAGGTGTCCTGCTCCTCCTGCCTCGGTATCTACAAATGGGTTTTCACAAAATCATGTCTACTTAATAGGCAGGCATATCAGGAACGGAAAACACAAGCACCAGAAATAAATGAACCGAAGATAGAGATACAAATCACACCTTTAGACTCTAAATACAAGATCTCTGTAATTCTAAGAAATAAAAATGTCATAGGAACTAGGAAGCTTGAAAGAAAAAGATAACCTTGGAGGAGATCTTGCACGTGGTGGTGGGCTCCTGTATCGCCTGGGGGAATACCTCCTATAACTTGTGTATCTGAGCAGAAAAAGTGAAAATAGAACATTCAATTATCCAAAGCTCAATATCACCTCAAGATGATGACTAATCCGAGAGAGTAGATAGAACTCTACCTGTCACGGTCACTTCTTCCATTGTAGCGGTATGACCTCACAGGAGAACGAGAAGGGGTTCTATACCTTCTGGCATAAGAATATCGTTCACTAAAACCTCTTCCCCTTCTGATACGCTTTGGTGAAGCATCAGGTGAGACGCTTCTCGAAATGCTCCTACCACGAGGTGTCCTTGTCCTACGGACAGGGCTGCGACTCCTAGAATAGCTGCGGCGATCACTTCTACTTGGGGCTCTGACAGGGCTTCTACTAATGCTTCTCAAAGGAACCCTCCCAGAGCTTCTACTCAAGCTTCTGGCAGAGGACCTAACTGGACTTCGGCTTATGCTCTTTCTTGACACTCGCACAGGGCTCCTACTGATTGTTCTTCTTGGTGGTGGTCTGGGAGAACTTCTGCTCCGATGACTGCGAGAATGGGATCTCACAGGGCTTCGGCTGACACTTCCACGATCACGAGCTCTCACAGGGCTTCTACTGATACTTCTGCGATCACGGGCTCTCACAGGACTTCTACTCACACTGCGATCACGGATTCTCCCAGAGCTTCTACTGATACTTCTATGATTGCGAGTTCTCATGGGGCTTCTGCTGACACTTCTCCCCTTCCTACCCCTCACTGGGCTTCTAATGATGCTTCGGTCTGGACTTCTGCTTGTCCTTCTAACAGGACTTCTGCTTATGCTTCTAGCAGGACTCCTGCTCAAACTCCGCCTTGATGGAGCAGGAGGGCTTCTACTACGACTTGGACTTCTGCTCAAACTCCTGCCTGGACTTGGGCTTGGGCTTCTGTTTCCACCCCTGGGACTAATACTCATACTCTTACTCACAGCTCGCTTAGGACTCATGCTTCGACTCCTGCACATCACCTTTTAATAAAATACCACATCTGGAAGAAATGGTAAGCATGAGAAATAACTGAGGTCCAACAAGATTTGAAAGTAGACCTAGATTTCCCTGGATGATCATCAACCACATCAGGCTGCCTTTCTTCACTTCTGTCAGATCGATGGTTGGTTCCTATGCCATTGCTGCGCCGTGCTCCATTCTCCTTCGGAAATTCTTCCTCTGGCATATCCAGTTCCTCCCGCTTTTTCCGATGTGCAAGAGGCAATTCATTCTCCACATTTAATGGAGACTGATCTTCAGCTATGAAGCAAAAACAGAGGCAGGACATGACATTACTAACATTGCCCAACAAAGTAAAGCTAGAGTAATCAAAATCCAAGCAATTGACTTGCATAAGCTACAAATTTACCAGTGACTTACGTAACAAACCAGCAAGGACTGCATTAGTTGTGAAAGTCATTCAAGTCGTGAAAGGAGTCACACTTGAATTTAAAATAAAGAAGCTGATTTTTGTACAAATGAACTTCATTGACTTCTTTCAAAACTTAAAATTGATGACTAGCTATAAGGCAACAAGGGAAGATGGCAGAAAAAAAGGATGTCTGCTCCTCTGTGAAGTTGAATCTTTACAAAATTCTATTATGTAATTCAAGATTTTGTTTCAACATAAGTAATGCACACGTATAATGACACACAAAATGGAAGTTGAATTTATAAAAAAAAAATACCATTTTTATGCGCATGATCTTTATGCTTCAGATCTTTCCCATCAGCTTGACTTCTGCAATCAGGGCTATTGCCACTCTTAGTTCCACTATCCGAATCAGTTAGACTACCAGAATCCCTAACATCAAACGAGAATTTCAGTGTAAATTAAGAGTTAAGACAATAGTTGAAATCAATTAGGACATGTTACATTGTATATTTAGACAATGGTTATTATTAAGTTCTTCCCAAGTACAGTAACTAATATTTGATATAATACAGCAACACACATCAAAGCATATGGGTCATCTCCTAAGAGAACAAATGATTTAAACCGTGATCAGATGTTTAATCAGATTCAGTACCGTTTTGATCTACGTTTTGACTTCTTGTCACGCTTCCTGCGCCTCTTATCTCGGCGTTTATCTCTTCGCTTTCCACGTCTATGTTTATCCTTCCTCGAAGACCTCTTTCTCTTCCTTCGCCTGTCATCACTAGAGGAACTTATATAAGATGATGAAGAACCATCCGACTCAGAATCACTATCACTTTCCGAAGATTCCATGTCCGAATCAGAACTCTCAGAATCTGATGAGTCGTATTTTCTCCTTTTTCTTCGGTCTCTTGAAGATTTTTTGTGCTTTCCCTTACGCTGCATTTCTTGACTATTGGCTTCAGATTTATTTATCTTCTTTCCATCTGCGCGAGCATAAGGAATCAGATGGATGAATAAAAAATAGATCACATAAATCGCTGCATAGAGCATAATCACTTATGTGGAGAAAATAAGCACACTTCCATACACTACTCATTTCATCATTTTCAAGCATCGGGAATATAATATTCAATAGATGATATAGGATTTAAACATTGCCTTTAATATTAATTATAGAATTTTTCGTTCTCCATAACAGGCTAAGGGATTCTTACCGTCATTGAATTCACCACAATTAATTATTTTAACGGTCACAGTTGGATGCCCTTCTTCATCACCTGTGTCTTCAATTTTCTTCAACACATTATGCCCGTGGACAAGCTTGCCAAAGACTACATGCTTTCTGCAAGATGATTCCACAATTTTGAACATGTAAATTGTACATCTAGTCCCATCCGAAGAAACAACGACTCGGTATCATAGGATACACCATCACCCACCCAACACAAATTAAACAATGCATTAATGCAAAGTCCCCATTTGGATAAAAGAAAAAATAAATACATACATATTGACTGGATCTTGTTACATAAGATCTACTTAGAAATAAACCCAATGGCATTCAAAACATGCTGAGAATTACATCTCAGACGTTATGAACAAAGACAGCCACCTGAAATGATTTATTTTTTGTAAATGCTTATAAGCTTTTTGCTAGAGCTTGTATAGCTAAGCTCACAACGGGTTTCAAAATCTGTGTTCTCCAAATCCTACTAAAATGTTTCAAAACTGCTTATTGCAGTAGATTGAAAGGAACAAGTTTCTCATTAGAAGGCCTTACTAATTATAGATTTAGATCCTTTAAAGTGAGAATAATTGTATAGTAAGAAAGAACAGGGCTGAACACCCTTAAATCAATTACTTTGATTGTATGGAAGTCCCTACTTAACAATCCAAAATTGGTCAATGTCTTGCTTTCTCACAGTTCCTTTTTTATGGGAAAAGATATTTCATTAGGATGGGACATCCTCACCTAGATACAGAAGATATAGTTAGGAATTTGACAGATCCCTTCCTCTCTGTCTTTTAAATACTAGTATCCCAAGAAATGCCTTCTCTATCTTTAACACACTTTTATCTCCTCTGTTACCAACTACTAATTCTAATTCCTTAACAGCAAGGCCCATTAATTAGAGGGTGGTCCCCATCATAGATAGCCTACAAAAATAAACACATTCTAAATCTAATAAAAGCACTTAAATGCTACAAAAATGAACCGGACAAACAAACCTATCAAGATGGTGATCCGCTTTTAAAGTGATGATAAAATGAGAACCCAGTGTTTCGCGATCAGCAATTGCCATTGATAAAAGGCCTGAAGAATCATGCTTCAGCCTAGGCGACTCATCTGAAACAGAAGTACAAAACAGAAACAACTTGAGAGACGTAAAAAAAACCTAAAAGGCCAAAAAGCGAGTGCAATACAGTTCTGAACCCATGCTGCAGAATATGCAGCTCAACTTCCTGGCTTAACATTCTCACCTGGAAACTTTGAACCATATATGCTTTCCCCACCAGTCCCTGCAAAACACAGGAACCAAATGACACAGGAGTTTAGTATAATTTACAGCATATGATGGATTTATGGAACCACAAAAAGGATGAAATATGACCATCAACGACACAGAAGACGCTTTAAGACAAGCTTCTAGTTCATTCACTCAACCAGAATGCAATAAAAAAGACTATTATATGCCATTGTCAGGAATTCTTTTAAGTTTGTAATGGATCAATATAAATTTGAAGAGGAGTGATAAACACCACAACATAACATAATCCTAACTACTAAACATGACACATCAAAAAATAAAAACAAATACAAGAAACAGAAAAAAAAATCCATAAAACAGGGCAAACAAAATATACATAGCAATAGTATTATGAATACAATGTCTGAAACTTCTAGTAGTGAACCACAATAGAGCAATATCAAAAACTTAATTTTTTTATCCCAAAAAAAAATTGCAAAGGCATATCTCTTGTACCCCCCAAGTCAATGACGGGGCAATAACAAATTTGTTTAGTTAGGTCCCTAATTGACTTAGAAAAGAAATTACCATTCTCACAGGAAACATGAAACAAGGCTTGCAACTCGGACAACTGAATGATCAAATGATAAAAAATAAAAGTGACTAAATATATCGTATGAAATTTCAAGTTTCAAAAATTGAAGTAATTCATAATAGGAGGCAACACAAAGACAACTACATACCGTTTCGATTGACAAAATCGCCACCCTGCAAAAGGAAAACCAACCATTAATACATATAACCTGGAGCAACAATGCATACGAAATTGTTATGGA